>NC_079167.1:83874440-84174440 GCF_947568905.1 Ostrea edulis
CAATTTTACCAGATAAAATGTATCGCCACTCTTTCTCCTAATGAACTCCTCCCAACAGCCTGAACCCCTGACACAGGTGAAGAGAAGTTCACAATACAGCCTGAACCCCTGACACAGGTGAAGAGAAGTTCACAATACAGCCTGAACCCCTGACACAGGTGAAGAGAAGTTCACAATACAGTCTGAACTCCTAATGCAGGTGAAGAGAAGTTCACAATACAGTCTGAACTCCTAATGCAGGTGGAGAGAAGTTCACAATACAGCCTGGACTCCTAATGCAGGTGGAGAGAAGTTCACAATACAGCCTGGACTCCTAATGCAGGTGGAGAGAAGTTCACAATACAGCCTGAACTCCTAATGCAGGTGGAGAGAAGTTCACAATACAGCCTGAACTCCTAATGCAGGTGGAGAGAAGTTCACAATTTTGGTAGAGGACTACATGCTCTTCATAACCATGCAAACCATATTCATTCACAATCCACAGAAATAAAAATGATTTCTTAAATTTTTAAAGATTAAATGCATTTTCACTCTAAACTGGTTTAGGCTTGTCATTTACCTAAACCCAGACAAGGGGTAGGAAATTTCTACATGCTTTTTATATTAACCAAGTATACTGTATTTCTTGTAAATATTTGGAAGACGGCCTAAAGCTTGGTCCAGGAGTCATGAGTTTTAAATTTTGGTCGAGGGATCGATGCATTTAGTTTTTCTTTAAGCTATGCAAGGTTAAAGAAGATTTTTAAGAATGAATGCAATATCACTATATGAGCCATAAAGCCTTACCCCCTAGCACCAGAACCCCTGACCCAGGGAACAGGAATTTGACCCTAGCACCAGAATCCCTGACCCAGGGAACAGGAATTTGACTCTAGCACAAGAACCCCTGACCCAGGGAACAGGAATTTGACTCTAGCACCAGAACCCCTGATCCAGGGAACAGGAATTTGACCCTAGCACCAGAACCCCTGACCCAGGGAACAGGAATTTGACCCTAGCACTAGAACCCCTGACCCAGGGAACAGGAATTTCATATTTCTGGTAGGTCCCCTTGTTCATCATCATTTTATACATGATGATATATTTATACATTTTAAGTGTCTACTAGGTGTCCCAACATAAAAGAGATTATAAAATATTGCATTATTTTTTAAAGTTTTGACCTATGGAGTGTAGTGACCATGCAATTATGCCAAAAGATGTTTTATGCCAAATTTGATGAAAATTGGCCATGTTCTTTCAGGGAATAAGTTGATTTTTTCAAATGTTAATGCATGACAACAGACAACTACCAACCACAATTAGCCATCCGATTGACTCAGGTGACCCAAAAAACACTGGCTAAAATTAAATAAATCACTAGCATCATAGTTACTATGAACGATTTGGCCATCATTCATTTTTGGAGCCTGAACATTGTATACAGGGAAATATCCGCCCGTTTTATTTTCACTCCTTTCGTCCTCGTCAGTGGCTGAATGTAAGACTACGTGAATTCTTTGGTTATCTCTCTATAAACACAACTGAGTCTAATAAAAAATTTAAAATGGGGCAAAACCGTCTGCAAGTGTAAGAGGACAAATATACACAGGACAAATAACCCTGGATACAATATTCATCTTGCACATCATTTATGAATAAAAAGTGGAATCATTTCAAATTGTTGCACAGAAATACTTTGAAATTGGAATGTTGAAATAAAAGTTAGCATTTAAAATATACGTATAAAAATATATATATCTTCTCGGTAATACTTTATCAAGTTTGACACATTATGACAAGAATAATATTATGAAAAATGCCAAAACAAAAAAAAATCAAAAACATGATTGTACAAATCACAAAAAGTATAGAATATTACACAACCTGAATGCATGCTATAAATATACAACCTGTAAAGCTTTTTATGATCTGTCTATAAACAGAATCACAACCAGTGATGAACCTTACAACCTGTTCATCAACAGGATCACAACCAGTAATGAACCGGACTGGTTCTCTGAACAGAGAATAACTTGGAGCACCAGTCAAAACCCTGACAGACAATGTGGTGTAATGTTGATACAGTGATACAGAGTCCTTCAAATCGGTGAGGTCTACACACTACAATGATGTGGCTGAAATATGACATCATCCACTCAGATCTACGTTTTCTACAGATCATTGTAATCCAGATACTTCATCGCCATCTGGTAACAGAATTGGTATTGCTCCTGTAAAATAAATCAAAGTTTTTATTCAGTATGTACATCTGGTAACAGAATTGGTATTGCTCCTGTAAAATAAATCAATGTTTTTATTCAGTATGTACATCTGGTAACAGAATTGGTATTGCTCCTGTATAATCAATCGATGTTTTTATTCAGTATGTACATCTGGTAACAGAATTGGTATTGCTCCTGTATAATAAATCAATGTTTTTATTCAGTATGTACATCTGGTAACAGAATTGGTATTGCTCCTGTATAATCAATCGATGTTTTTATTCAGTATGTACATCTGGTAACAGAATTGGTATTGCTCCTGTATAATAAATCGATGTTTTTATTCAGTATGTACATCTGGTAACAGAATTGGTATTGCTCCTGTAAAATAAATCAATGTTTTTATTCAGTATGTACATCTGGTAACAGAATTGGTATTGCTCCTGTATAATAAATCGATGTTTTTATTCAGTATGTACATCTGTTAACCGAATTGGTATTGCTCCTGTAAGTGGGAAAGCATTTGAATTGGGACTTCAATATCATTTAATTACCTGGTAAGCATTCATTATTTACTCCAAAAATAGTGAATCTTAGTCGATTTGTTGTAGCATTAATTCAGTTTCAACAAAATTTACTGAGGGAAAAAAGAACAGGCGCTTTATTTCATCTTGGAAAATTGGTCTATATCATGTCCTTAATTTCTGTCTATCCTTGTCAGTTACAATGTCCTCAACTTATATCTTTTTAGACACTTACAATATCCTCAATAAACTGAGGTCGATTAACACGGATTGTTTTAGACACTTACAATATCCTCAATAAACTGAGGTCGATTAACACGGATTGTTTTAGACACTTACAATATCCTCAATAAACTGAGGTCGATTAACACGGATTGTTTTAGACACTTACAATATCCTCAATAAACTGAGGTCAATTAACACGGATTGTTTTAGACACTTACAATATCCTCAATAAACTGAGGTCAATTAACACGGATTGTTTTAGATATTTACAATATCCTCAATAAACTGAGGTCAATTAACACGGATTGTTTTAGACACTTACAATATCCTCAATAAACTGAGGTCAATTAACACGGATTGTTTTAGACACTTACAATATCCTCAATAAACTGAGGTCAATTAACACGGATTGTTTTAGACACTTACAATATCCTCAATAAACTGAGGTCAATTAACACGGATTGTTTTAGATATTTACAATATCCTCAATAAACTGAGGTCAATTAACACGGATTGTTTTAGACACTTACAATATCCTCAATAAACTGAGGTCGATTAACACGGATTGTTTTAGACACTTACAATATCCTCAATAAACTGAGGTCGATTAACACGGATTGTTTTAGACACTTACAATATCCTCAATAAACTGAGGTCGATTAACACGGATTGTTTTAGACACTTACAATATCCTCAATAAACTGAGGTCGATTAACACGGATTGTTTTAGACACTTACAATATCCTCAATAAACTGAGGTCGATTAACACAGATTGTTTTAGACACTTACAATATCCTCAATAAACTGAGGTCAATTAACACGGATTGTTTTAGACACTTACAATATCCTCAATAAACTGAGGTCGATTAACACGGATTGTTTTCAGGGTTTGGAACACATCCACCTCATGGTCTCTCTGCATTCTTTCAAACATCAGGTTAATTCCACAAAACAAACCACTCTTCTTAGCACCATTCCTGTCAACATTCAATACTGAAATGCACTATCTGTAACACTTCATATGAGGATGAAATGTAAATATATATTCCTGCGATTCACATACAACTTTTTACATATCCTCATATTCTGCATCAGAATGATCCTCTTAATAACGATCAATCTTCATTACGAATAATAAATTATTTGATCATCAAATAAAAATCACTTCCTATGAGAATCGTATGTGGCGGATGTTCCACTGTATAACACTGAAATCTAAGTCTTGGCCTAAATAAATCAAGAATTTGTCTGATAATGAACTTTGTTTTACAGTGGATTAATTGCACCCTATAAGTAAACCCGTACTTTGCTTGTAGTAAATTTGAATTTTATACTGACATGCAGTGGACTGTGATTGGTCCTTTGCCGTTCTGTTTCATCCAATCATACACCATTTCCATCACCTCCATCAAGGAGTCGGGGTTATTTGGCACGATTTGGTTCTCTGTCCAGGATTTCAGCTGAAACTGTTTGATTGCTCGCTCCTCTTTCTGTTCAAAAGAAAAAGTCAATTATCTGTAGACAATTCTCACACTAAGAGTCTGACATGATCCACAACTCGTGTGCCTACAGCAGGAATAGGAATTTGACATACATCCAAGGTTTACTTGCATGTAGTTTGCCGACTCAATCAGCATTATGTAATCTGATTTTGACGTTGTGTTATATTTATATTACAAATCGCATTCTCCTCTATGAACCAACCAATTTCAGCATGCGACACAATCCGTTCATATTGGCTATGAACGGATTATGAACTAGTTTAAAGAACGCGACTGAGAGCGCGTAACGACTTGAAAAAACACAACATGTGTTAGGCCTACAAAGATCTCACAAAGTCACAACTCGGATCAAGATTGTGAACTTACGTGGATTATCATCCCAATCTTGTGGTCTCCCAGCTCCAAAATACAGTGTACCGTGCAATGTTGATAAAAGGCAGGGTAAGACGAAGTGTGATGTCATGTCTATGTTTTGACGTACGTCACAATATGACTATATGACAATATGACATAGGTGGATCTTAGGAGTTCGTTTTATGCAACAAAATATTTCCTAACTTATACAAGCAATGTAAAAAAAAAAGGTAATTTAGTAAATGAATATAAATATAAGAAATGAACATCACTTTTGAGCTGTTCATGGTCAATATGAACGGATTTGGATTTGAGGCAAATTTTCTGTGAATCGCTAGCACGTTTCACAGAATTTGCCTCAAATCCAAATCTGTTCATACTGACCATGAACAACTCGAAAGTGATGTTCATTTCTTAAGTGTGCAACCTTCAGCCTTACGTAATCTACTTCTGACATTGTGTTGTGTGCAACCTTCAGGCTTACATTATCTGATTGTGACACTGTGTTGTGTGCAACCTTCAGGCTTACATTATCTGATTGTGACATTGTGTTGTGTGCAACCTTCAGTCTTACATAATCTGATTGTGACATTGTGTTGTGTGCAACCTTCAGCCTTACATAATCTGATTGTGACACTGTGTTGTGTGCAACCTTCAGCCTTACATAATCTGATTGTGACACTGTGTTGTATGCAACCTTCAGTCTTACATAATCTGATTGTGACATTGTGAAGTGTGCAACCTTCAGTCTTACATAATCTGATTGTGATATTGTGAAGTGTGCAACCCATCTTGATATAATTTTTAGGAGGGTTTCCGGGCAGTCATTCCTGATATAATTTTTACAAGGGTTTCCAGGCAGTCATTCATGCACTGTTTACGTACTTTGATGTGGTTACTGAGTTTGAAGATTCGGATGGAGACGTTGTTGTCTTCGGTTGATGACAGCAGTTCTATACTGAGAGGGTCATACTCCACCATATAACCATACTCCTCAGGCCAATACAGGGCACAAGTCTGAAAAGCCAATCACAAGCCATTATAACAAAAATAAACCAATCACAACCCATTATTAATACAAAAATAAACCAATCACAACCCATCATAACAAAAATAAACAATCACAACCCATTATAACAAAAATAAACCAATCACAACCCATCATAACAAAAATAAACCAATCACAACCCATTATAACAAAAATAAACCAATCACAACCCATCATAACAAAAATAAACCAATCACAACCCATCATAACAAAAATAAACCAATCACAACCCATTATTAATAACAAAAATAAACCAATCCACAACCCATCATAACAAAAATAAACCAATCACAACCCATTATAACAAAAATAAACCAATCACAACCCATTATAACAACAAGAGCACTGCAAACAGTACAACATACGCCCATTAGACTTTCAGTGCATGTATCCATGATGAGAGAAAATCCAGAAAACTATCTGACCTACTTTTAGCCCTGAAGTAGGTCATGGTGCACAATCAAGTTGAAATGTGAAGAATGATTATGTATTTCTCTGAGAGGGATGTTCTGACAAAATTTCAAGGCAATACCTGTATTCATACCGAAAAAAAATATATCTGGAAAATGAAAACAAGGTTTTCTACTAGGTGATACTATGACCTGGAGAAACACTAGGCATCCTCCGCTTAGCATACCAATTCTAATCATCCGAGCCCCAATACTTCAGTTTGTATTCTGCTTACAAGGTTTTCCTATTAACTGATACTATGACCTTGCCCTTTGACCTTGAAAAATAGGCATCTTCCTCTCACCACGTTGTAAGATCCTAGCTTCAACAGTTCATCTATATTTTGCCTACAAGGTTTTCCTATTAACTGATAATATGACCTTGACCTTGAAAAATTAGGAATCTTCCTCTCCTCCAGGTGATCAAATGTACAATGTACTTAGTTGCAAGATCCTGTAGCTTATAGTTCATTTTGCCTACAAGGTACATACAGACGGACGAACAGACGGTATACAATATTTCCAATTTTCGACAGGCGTATAAAAATAACATTATTAACATAGTATACGCCTACCTTATCAGACAGCAATCAATCATAAAAACATGCCCCCACCTCATCATTTCTGTCAGACAACAATCAATCATAAACAAACCTCCCTACTTTATCATTTCTGTCATCTTTCCAAGTCAAGGGTTTCTGATCCTCTCCGCTCCACATAAACCCTTGACTGAACAGGCATTTTGACGGGGCTAGGATCAGAAACTCTCGACTTGGGAAGATGCATTTCTGTCAGATAACAATCAATCATAGACACACCCCCAACCTCATCATTTCTGTCCGACAACAATCAATCATAAACACACCCCTTACCTCATAATTTTTGTCAGATAACAATTATTCATAGACACACCCCCAACCTCATCATTTCTGTCAGACAACAATCAATCATAGACACACCCCCAACCTCATCATTTCTGTCATCTTTCCAAGTCAAGGGTTTCTGATCCGCTCCGCTCCATATAATCCTACCTTATCAGACAACAATCAATCATATATAAACACAGCCCTACCTTATCATTTCTGTCAAACTCATTCAGCATGACCACTGTATGAGAATTGTAATCATACAGCATTCTCCAAAAGTCAGCCACTGTGTTGGGTAGAGGCATCTGAGTGACAATGAAGGAATCACGATGGATGTAACCCTAAAAACAGGGACAAATTTTGTTATATACTCTACAAATTTAAATCACTTCAAGCAATCCAAATTTTTGGAACTAACTGCATAGAATAACCTGAATAAAATTAAAAATAACTAATCTAATAGAATTACCTGAATAAAATTAAAAATAACTAATCTAATAGAAATAACTGAATAAAGAGTTAAAAATAACTAATCTAATAGAATTACCTGAATAAAATTAGAAATAACAAACTAGATCCCTGGTTTTATGTAGTAATTAGTGAGAAGCTGCTTTCATCTCACTTTGATTCAGATGCCATTAATTTACATGGATACAGATTTAGGACATTCAGAGTATGGCGGTTGTGATTTACATTTTCACTTTTGACGCTGAAGGGTGAATTCACCAAATTAAGAACTGGTGTAAAATAACAAGTCTACTGTATTTAAATCATACAGTTCTCTACAAAAATTTTCATCCAATACAAATTATAACAAATGTAACACAACTCTCAGGACACCACATCTTAACAGTCCTTATAAAAGCATTATCAACGTCATCTCTATTTTGTCTACCAATTCTTTACCCCCACCCCCACTTATTCTTTATCAAATCTAATAAAAAAAATTCCACTTAATCTTTATTTACAATCTGACTCATGAATAGGCAAACAGACACAAGCAAGCATTGTGTGGGCGGAGTATGTGACAGTGGTACATTGTACATGTACATAATGAACTACATCCCCACAATACTTACTGGAAGAAACATAGCGTTTATGTAGTTATTGTGTGGGCGCACTGGGCGGGGTATGCGACAGTGGTATATGTACATAATGAGCTAAACCCCCACAATACTTACTGGAAGAAACATAGCGTTTATGTAGTTGTTGTGTGGGCGGGGTATGTGAAAGTGGTATATGTACATAATGAACTACACCCCCACAATACTTACTGGAAGAAACATAGCGTTTATGTAGTTATTGCATCCCTCCACCTGGGTGTACAGATTGGGGCGGCATCGTTTGGCTACAAGGAAAAAAAACCAGTTGTTACTAATAATACTTTTGATTTGATAAAGCTTCAAATTTCCTTTACCTGCTTTAAAAGTAACCTGGTACACAGGTAATGACCTAGTTTACAATAGTTTAATATATACGGTGTGACCATTGGACCGAGTGAAGCATGAAATGATCATTGGCGTTCATAATTCGATTAAGTATGGTAAATTAGAATTCACTTTGAAATAAATAATCATATATTTTATATATGAAATTCCCCTTGAGCTAAGCCCGGTAACATCTAAATATTAAAGGGGAAATATATGAGGATAACTACAGGATCCGCCTATTCATTTAACGCGGGAATATAATGCTAGCCAACGTAAACCGTTCATTGTGATGTCACATTTAACCTCGACTTTTTTCTCTCTTTCAAATCAAACAATTATAAACAACAATACATCCCATTTGCAATTTAAAAGACAGTTAAAACAAAACAAAATTAACCAATAAATTCAAAGTGCTAAAACAGTAAGAGTAAATATATCGTATATTTTTATTTCAAGAAACTCATGAACTCGTTCATTTATTCAGTCATATTACTGTTTTCCTATTTGATGATTGGCTAAAAACTGTAACATTGATAATTATACCATTCAATTTTAACAAACTGAGTGTTTGATTACGAACTGCACGTCAGTCTTGTATTTTTGGCATTCAAATTAAAACACGAATAACTGAAAAAGTAACTAATGAACAAAACAAAATGGCGGCGCCCATATGGATCACAAAACTTTCAGAGAACATATCTAGAGATTATCTCTATTCATTTGCTGGTCCGAGCTTTGCTCGGTATAATTTACCTGGTACACAGGTAATGACCTAGTTTATTTAACAAGTATACACATTTTTGGCCAAGAAGACAATTGCTCTGTTATCATAACAAGCTTTGTTCACACACCTGGTAAAATATTCTTGACCCTGTTTTTGCTGACATTCTCTGCGTCTAATGCTTCCTTGTACTGGGAACTGTCGATACCAATGGTTAATTTCTGTAGCACCTGAATTCAAGACAAACAAATAATTCATATCCTGAATTCCATCAATTGTATTAACTATAAGGAGGATGTTATAAAATATATCAACAATATCATACAACATTTACTTTTATAAACTGTCACATTTTCAAGGTCATGACACATACACTCACTGGTTTAATAAGCAAATAAAACAAACAAATGCCCACCCCCATCCCCCCAAAATTAAGAAATACCAAATACCGTATATACAATGTACTTGCCTATAAGTCGGTTCGCTTATAAGTCGGTTGTATAGCTTTTAGGTTAATTTGGAGGAAATTGCCAATGACCCATTTACATGTATAAGTCAGTCTAACTTTTTTCAAGAATCGGTTGACAATTTCAAATCAATGCTCTGTTTTTACCTGTGTTTCAAATATTTTGAGAAATGCGCCGATATTTGATATTTTCCCCTCAACAAATCAATCTCATATCAATACTCTTATGTATTTATCCGTGTTCCAATAATGATTTGGGATATGATATCGATATTTCACTTTTTATTCTCAACAAATTAAACAATTACTATTTTGTTTACTTCGTCCATGTTTTGTAGTTTAAGAAATACTAGGCTATACATGACGCCATCCAAAAAAATACTAATCTTCTTAGGACACTCCTATAAGTCGGACATAGAGTTTTGGACAAAATTTAACTCCTAAAAACTCTTACTTATAGGCGAATATAGACGGTACCAGTTTTGTGCCAAATACCTTAAACTGGTCCTCCATTTTTGATGGTCCCCCATTGTCTGGTTGTTTACACAGCTCCTCATACTGTGCGCGGAATGCTGAGTATGGTATAGTTGTCTCCCCTGCCTGAGTAGCCTCCAGTAGAGTCTCGTACACAAAAACGTATTGTTCCTGTTTACAGAATAACACAATTAACATCAGAATTTATCATATTGAATAAATACAAGTACTTTTGTCCAACAACTATGTAACAGTATAATATTTTAAAACAAAAACTGTTGTTCTACAAGTCACTCACACACACACATTTTTCACTTTGTCTTCTACATTATTCAGTTACGAGAAGAACGAATCAATCCAGCTTTCCCTGCCATTTAACACGACAGACATTTCTATGACTTCTCTCATCACTTACCCAAGTTTGAATCATGTTGATTCGGTTTGCCCTCATCAGCTGAGAACACTTCAATACGTCTACAATGTTCTCGTTTTTGGCCTGGTCCATCAAATAATCTAAGGCAATGTACGTGCCCGAACGCCCAATCCCAGCACTGTGTAATACAAGACCATCAACTGTTACAAGTACATACAGTGGTTAACTATAGTGATGTATACAACACTAGCAGTCCGTGTTCAGTTACCTGCAATGAACAACGATTGGGGCTGTGCTCTCCGGACTATACATCCGCACTTTCCGCCTGAACGTCAGCAGAGGCGTGGGGTAGATCAGGGCGCCGTGATCTGACCAACTGGTGAAGTGAAACTGTTTCACAATCCGACTACTTCCATTCTGATAATTATATGTAAATTAATCATTTCTTACTAACATTAAAAATCAGCTAACATCATCAATATATAGATTTGTTATACACCTAAAATGATTTCTTATATAAAACTAATACGATTTAAAAGTAACAGTTTTACTGTTAAATCAATTCTCACACTCGTGGTCTATTGACCGGTCAACAGTTTACGAACTGTTGACCGGGAAATAGTCTGCTTTATTTCTATTGGCTGTGTAAGTCACGTGGTTCTCGGTCGTTTGCTTTGCTTTACATAATGGCGAGGTTCTCTATATTTGACTGATGTAGATACAGAATTTATTAGATGAAACACAGAACAGAAACACGAAAAATATAATTATTGATTATTAATTAGGATATTACGTAGGTTTTCTTTTAAACTAGTGGATGCGTTGATAAATGTATAAATTTCTCTGTCACGTAATGTTAAAAGTTCAAAATCAACAAACCATGTGCATCTAGTAAAACATCCTAAAAATTGAAAGTGTATAATAAAACAGTTATAGACTGTGTCCTTGGACAACAGCTGTTTTGTTTGACCCACGAACGGATCTGTTGCCCTCATCCTACGGCTTCGGGCAACAGACCCGTTCTTGGGTCAAACAAAAACAGCTGGAATAATGTTAAATGATGTCACTACAATTAAACTTGTATATTTTGTTTCACAGTGAATTCTGAATATATGGATATGTTAAATAATGTCACTACAGTTACATCTGTTTAATCTGACATCTGTTTCACTGTGAATTCTGACCTTACTTTCATTCCCAATTGTCTTTTTTCCAAATTCTTTATACAGTACAATCCAACATACTGTCCATATAAGTTCTTTTCCAAGAGCAAGTCGGATTACACAGGTTTCACTGTATACAACATGTCAGATTGGACAAGTTTCATTGTATACAACATGTCAGATTGGACAAGTTTCATTGTATACAACATGTCAGATTAGACAGGTTTCATTGTAAACAACATGTCAGATTATACAGGTTTCAATGTATACAACATGTCAGATTATACAGGTTTCAATGTATACAACATGTCAGATTATACAGGTTTCAATGTATACAACATGTCAGATTATACAGGTTTCAATGTATACAACATGTCAGATTAGACAAGTTTCATTGTATTGTATCTTGTTTAACGTCTTTTACGAGAATTTTACACTCATATGGAGATGTCATCAAGACCGGTGAAGGGCTTCAAATTTAGGCCTTTGCTCGGTGCTTACAGCCATTGAGCAGGGAGGGTTCTTTAACGTGCCACATCTACTGTGATACGGGACATCCGTTTTTAAGGTCATCTCTGAGGACCTGTGATATTCACATCTGATGCCGAGCATTTGGCGATGGAACTGTCACTACCTGTTTTAACGACTTAGGTCTGTCGTGGCCAGGATTCAAACCCCGGCCTTCTGAATGCGGGGCGAACGCTCTAACCTCTAGACCAATGCGACGGTTGGTTTCACTGTATACAACATATCGGATTAGACAGGTTTCACTGTAAACAAGTACTTGTAGCTAACATGTCGGATTAGACAGGTTTCACTGTAAACAAGTACTTGTAGCTCAAGCTTACAATAGATTACAGAATTAATTTAGTTACACATACTGCGGCAATCTTGAACGTCCGGATGGTGAAGTCGTTGAAGACAGCAGTGTCCAGCATCTCTACCGTAATGTCGCCATATTTAGCTGTCCCTTCCTCCGACCAGTATTGCTCACATTTTTTCTGCAAAACAAATTTACTTATTTTTTTATTCACGTGAAAATACTGTGACAATTGATTTGTGTGGGAAAAAGAACTCTACACTGTACATGTTACTGTGACAATTGACATGTGTAAGTAATTGTACGACATTTTACTGTGACCATTGACTTGCGTGAAAAAAAGAAATGTTACCTTGCAGGCCTCCATCAAATTGGTGAGCATAACAATTTTACAAACTCTCTTTTGCCAGATCATTCTCCAGAAATCTCGAATCATCACCTTAGTGGGACCTGTGTATACAATTAACCAAAGTGAAATTAGTGTGACACAACGAACATCTCACTGAACTAGGAAACACGTCTACAAATGCAGGGCAGGAAAAATCTCATGCTATGGATTGTATGGCTTTAAGGACACTTAGAAAAAAACAAAAAGGATGCAAAAGTTAATATATTTCTTTTTTATTTTTGTTTAGTTGTAAAAGTACTAATAAAAATTCCTAAAAAATAAAATAAATAAGGGACATGTTATGTAAATTTCCTATGATGTTCAAAGGTTGAAATATATCATGCCTCCCTATATAACTATATAAATTTTCCTCATTCTTTTGGATTTAATTCAGAAATCATGGGAATAATTTAAATTCCATAGGGTAAACTGTACTTAATTTACTTATAAAAACATAAAATAAATTTTTCTTTTCATTGTTTTTGACAAAAGTTTTGTTTGTAGTAAGTGTCATTAAGAGATGAACTGTTAACATTAGTGTTGGATTGCCGTATTACCTTGGGATGCTATGTACGCCCCTTTTCTGTTGTAACCCTGCACAAAAGTAAATACTACACATATATAAATCCATTTCCTAAAGGATTCACAAATTCTATTTTTTTTTCAAAAAACCTCCCAAATTTTTACTTCTACACAAAGCTAATAGATCAAAAACTTTCAAGAAAACACTAGAAAATTTAATTTTTCAGTGGCCATTTGACTTACATCAATGTAGTTTGCATTAATGTAATCTGAACTGGGATCATTGGGGAGTGGATCCAACACAACACGGGAGTGGTCATCTGTAACAAATAAAAAGACATCACTCTAAACTGAAACCAACACTGTTCTGCTGTAAATATTTTTTTAAGATTTACAGGCAATGACGATTTTTTAATGTGTATTTTTGGAGCAATTAAAGGCAGCGAAGTATTAATGTGTATCTTTTGAAGTCAGCCATATGTATTATGTGTGGCTTCTGTTATTTTTACAGAGCACTTACAGGCAGTAATGTTTCCATATCTATTTTTAGGTTTGTTTTCTGGTTTCTTTGCTTCATCACACAGTGCCATCAATCCATGAGGAAGTTCCTGTAAACAAAGATGTCTATAAATACTGTGAAGGAAATCTAGATATCTATAAATACTGTAAAGTAAATCTAAATATCTATAAATACTGTAAAGGAAATTTAGATATCTATAAATACTGTGAAGGAAATCTAGATATCTATAAATACTGTAAAGGAAATCTAGATATCTATAAATACTGTAAAGGAAATCTAGATATCTATAAATACTGTAAAGGAAATCTAAATATCTATAAATACTGTAAAGGAAATCTAGATATCTATAAATACTGTGAAGGAAATCTAGATATCTATAAATAGTGTAAAGGAAATCTAGATATCTATAAATACTGTAAAGGAAATCTAAATATCTATAAATACTGTAAACAAATTCTAAATATCTATAAATAATGTAAAAAAAAATATCTCAATATCTATAAATAATGTAAACATATTTTTAAATTTCTATAAACACTGAAATGAAATTCGGCACTTACATTGAACTCCTTCTTGAATCCCTCACATTCGTTTTTCTTGTTGTCTCGGATGTAGTCAAACAGGTTCCCGACTTTGATGGGGCTGCTCTGCTTCTTGGTGTTGACATTGGCATAGATCGGTTCATTCAGATTGGGATCTATGTCATCAGATGTTGAGGACTCTGAGTAAAGAAGAGTATAATTTTAATCACATTTGATTCCGGGTATAAAGTATAAATGTTTGCACAGAGTCACTATTCACTATCACAGAAAATGATGAGGGAAGTAAATGATGCAGACAGAACGCTACCATTAGCTAATAGGCAGACAAACACACAGTATTACAATAACAGGTACAACACTACCGTTAGCTATCAGACAGACACACACACACAGTACTACAATAACAGCTACAACACTACCGTTAGCTATCAGACAGACACACACACACAGTACTACAATAACAGCTACAACACTACCGTTAGCTATCAGACACACACAGTACTACAATAACAGCTACAACACTACCATTAGCTATCAGACAGACACACACAGTACTACAATAACAGCTACAACACTACCATTAGCTATCAGACACACACACAGTACTACAATAACAGCTACAACACTACCATTAGCTATCAGACAGACACACACAGTACTACAATAACAGCTACAACACTACCATTAGCTATCAGACACACACACAGTACTACAGTAACAGCTACAACACTACCGTTAGCTATCAGACACACACAGTACTACAATAACAGCTACAACACTACCATTAGCTATCAGACAGACACACACAGTACTACAATAACAGCTACAACACTACCATTAGCTATCAGACACACACACAGTACTACAATAACAGCTACAACACTACCATTAGCTATCAGACAGACACACACACAGTACTACAATAACAGCTACAACACTACCATTAGCTATCAGACACACACAGTACTACAATAACAGCTACAACACTACCATTAGCTATCAGACACACACACAGTACTACAATAACAGCTACAACACTACCATTAGCTATCAGACAGACACACACACAGTACTACAATAACAGCTACAACACTACCGTTAGCTATCAGACACACACACAGTACTACAATAACAACTACAACACTACCATTAGCTATCAGACACACACACAGTACTACAATAACAGCTACAACACTACCGTTAGCTATCAGACACACACACAGTACTACAATAACAGCTACAACACTACCGTTAGCTATCAGACACACACACAGTACTACAATAACAGCTACAACACTACCATTAGCTATCAGACACACACAGTACTACAGTAACAGCTACAACACTACCATTAGCTATCAGACACACACACAGTACTACAGTAACAGCTACAACACTACCATTAGCTATCAGACAGACACACAGTACTACAGTAACAGCTACAACACTACCATTAGCTATCAGACACACACAGTACTACAATAACAGCTACAACACTACCATTAGCTATCAGACACACACAGTACTACAGTAACAACTACAACACTACCATTAGCTATCAGACAGACACACACACAGTACTACAGTAACAGCTACAACACTACCATTAGCTATCAGACACACACACAGTACTACAGTAACAGCTACAACACTACCATTAGCTATCAGACACACACACAGTACTACAGTAACAGCTACAACACTACCATTAGCTATCAGACACACACAGTACTACAATAACAGCTACAACACTACCATTAGCTATCAGACACACACACAGTACTACAGTAACAGCTACAACACTACCATTAGCTATCAGACACACACACACAGTACTACAATAACAGCTACAACACTACCATTAGCTATCAGACACACACACAGTACTACAATAACAGCTATAACACTACCATTAGCTATCAGACACACACACAGTACTACAATAACAGCTACAACACTACCATTAGCTATCAGACAGACACACACAGTACTACAGTAACAGCTACAACACTACCATTAGCTATCAGACACACACACAGTACTACAGTAACAGCTACAACACTACCATTAGCTATCAGACAGACACAGTACTACAGTAACAGCTACAACACTACCATTAGCTATCAGACACACACACAGTACTACAGTAACAGCTACAACACTACCGTTAGCTATCAGACACACACACAGTACTACAATAACAGCTACAACACTACCATTAGCTATCAGACACACACACAGTACTACAATAACAACTATAACACTACCATTAGCTATCAGACACACACACAGTACTACAATAACAGCTACAACACTACCATTAGCTATCAGACACACACAGTACTACAGTAACAGCTACAACACTACCATTAGCTATCAGACACACACACAGTACTACAGTAACAGCTACAACACTACCGTTAGCTATCAGACACACACACAGTACTACAATAACAGCTACAACACTACCATTAGCTATCAGACACACACACAGTACTACAATAACAGCTACAACACTACCATTAGCTATCAGACACACACACAGTACTACAGTAACAGCTACAACACTACCATTAGCTATCAGACACACACACACAGTACTACAGTAACAACTATAAGCCTACCATTAGCTATCAGGCCATCTGTCTCCTTGCTCAGATTAAATTCACCAGTCGGTCTTTCTGCATCTTGTCCGAGCTTCTTACCCAGCAATGCGCTCTGCATCTTCCTACGCCTGCAGTGAAACAAACAGAAAAAATGAATATTCTCTCAGTGATCCTAGAGGAATGTTTGATTCCCGTTTGTGGGAGTTTTATGGGGTGATCCTAGAGGAATGTTTGAGTCCCATTTGTGGGAGTTTTATGAGTCAGTGATCCTAGAGGGATGTTTGATTTCCGTTTGTGGGAGTTTTAGGGGATGTTTGAGTCCCGTTTGTGGGAGTTTTATGAGTCAGTGATCCTAGAGGGATGTTTGATTCCCATTTGTGGGAGTTTTATGAGTCAGTGATCCTTGAGGGATGTTTGATTTTATTTGTGGGAGTTTTATGGGATGTTTGATTCCCGTTTGTGGGAATTTTATGAGTCAGTGATCCTAGAGGGATGTTTGATTCCCATTTGTGGGAGTTTTAGGGGATGTTTGATTCCCATTTGTGGGAGTTTTCCGAGTCAGTGATCCTAGAGGGATGTTTGATTTTCATTTGTGAGAGTTTTATGGGAAGTTTGATTCCCGTTTGTGGGAGTTTTATGAGGTGATCCTAGAGGGATGTTTGATTCCCATTTGTGGGAGTTTTATGGGATGTTTGATTCCCATTTGTGGGAGTTTTATGGGATGTTTGATTCCCATTTGTGGGAGTTTTATGGGATGTTTGATTCCCATTTGTGGGAGTTTTATGGGATGTTTGATTCCCATATTTGGGAGTTTTATGGGATGCTTGATTCCCATTTGTGGGAGTTTTATGGGATGTTTGAGTCCCGTTTGTGGGAGTTTTATGAGGTGATCCTAGAGGGATGTTTGATTCCCGTTTGCAGACGTTTTATGGGATGTTTGAGTCCCATTAGTGGGAGTTTTATGAGGTGATCCTAGAGGGATGTTTGATTCCCGTTTGTGGGAGTTTTATGAGTCAGGACTGTGAACCCTCACTGTCTACATCAGTCTTCCTAAAGCTCTACATCAGCTGTTTTAACACATGTATCATCCCCTTACAACAGAGTAGGAGGGGCATATTATAACTTGCTTCTTTGTTTCTTACTATTCATGTGCTCATTTATCCCAATGCCATATCCCTCTCTGATTTTTATCAAACTTGTTGGAATGGTACTTCAGAAAAAGACCTTGATTGCTATGAATTCAAAAGGTTAAAGGTCAAGGTCACTGAAAGGGATCATCTTTCCTTGTAAATTACTCTTTGTTGTGTATTTCATATGTCGAATTTCGAAATATAAAACATACAAGATAAACTTATGCACTGAAACTATGTTGCAGTAAAATGACAGGAACTACTTATTTTGTCGGGTTATAATTAGTTGTGTATAATTATTTTTCCTTCACTGATTTTGGTACATATTGGTGTAGAGCAACTCAGAAATATAAGGAATACTCTCGCTATATAAGAAATACTCTGCTATATAAGAAATACTCTCGCTATATAAGAAATACTCTCGCTATATAAGAAATACTCTGCTCTGTAAGAAATACTCTCGCTATATAAGAAATACTCTGCAATATAAGGAATACTCTCGCTATATAAGAAATATTCTGCTATATAAGGAATACTCTCGCTATATAAGAAATACTCTCGCTATATAAGAAATACTCTGCTATATAAGAAATACTCTCGCTATATAAGAAATACTCTGCTATATAAGAAATACTCTCGCTATATAAGAAATACTCTGCTATATAAGAAATACTCTGCTATATAAGAAATACTCTGCTATATAAGAAATACTCTCGCTATATAAGAAATACTCTGCTATATAAGGAATTCTCTGCTATATAAGGAATACTCTCGCTATATAAGAAATACTCTGCTATATAAGGAATACTCTCGCTATATAAGAAATACTCTGCTATATAAGGAATACTCTGCTATATTAGGAATACTCTCGCTATATAAGAAATACTCTGCTATATAAGGAATACTCTGTTATATAAGGAATACTCTCGCTATATAAGAAATACTCTCGCTATATAAGGAATACTCTCGCTATATAAGAAATACTCTGCTATATAAGAAATACTCTCGCTATATAAGAAATACTCTGCTATATAAGAAATACTCTCGCTATATAAGAAATACTCTGCTATATAAGAAATACTCTGCTGTATAAGAAATACTCTGCTATATAAGAAATACTCTCGCTATATAAGAAATACTCTGCTATATAAGGAATTCTCTGCTATATAAGGAATACTCTCGCTATATAAGAAATACTCTGCTATATAAGGAATACTCTCGCTATATAAGAAATACTCTGCTATATAAGGAATACTCTGCTATATTAGGAATACTCTCGCTATATAAGAAATACTCTGCTATATAAGGAATACTCTGTTATATAAGAAATACTCTGCTATATAAGGAATACTCTGCTATATAAGGAATACTCTCGCTATATAAGAAATACTCTCGCTATATAAGAAATACTCTGCTATATAAGGAATACTCTCGCTATATAAGGAATATTCTCGCTATATAAGAAATACTCTGCTATATAAGGAATACTCTCGCTATATAAGGAATATTCTCGCTATATAAGAAATACTCTGCTATATAAGGAATACTCTGCTATATACACCTACCTGATGAGGATAACCACCACGACTATGGCAGCAATGATGACTAATCCCGCTATAATGCCGCCAACAGCACTCCCCACTGATTTGTCATCAGTTAGCTCCCTTGGGACCAAATCTTCAAAAATAAGATTGACAGTTTGATAATACTTCCTGATGTAATGGGGGTACAAATGGACCACCAGCAATGTGACTATAATAATTTATGATTTAATGCTGTCAGCAATGATTTTTTTTTTTTAGTTCAGAGTGAGTATATGTAGCAGTATGAAAATTTTCTAAATAACTTGTCAATTTTATGTTTGAATGAAATTAATTTGCAATTGATAAGATTGTATAATAAAGTTCAACTCAAAACATGCCAGTGGGATGGTAAGCACCTCTGATTTTTTTTATAAATTTCAAATTTGATGCCATTAGTATTTTCCCACCAAAAGAATGGTGAGTGTTTGATGTGTTTTATAGTCATGTGACTTTAGAAAAGGGTTAGATTTTTTGCATATTGTCTTTAGGGTTTGAAGCATTCTGATGCTTGATTTTTAGTTATAGTTGGAGCTGATTCCCCACTGTGCCAGTGAATCATGACACATACCTGAATTATAAACACAAATTTTAAAAGACTTGTTAATTTTCATCTACATATAGTGGGTTACTTAAGTATTGGATGAGGCACATCTTCATTTAAATACAACATGAAGAGGTTTGTAAAACTTTACCTCAGACTAGAATGACAGTCTGTCATTGAATAAAACTCATCTATTAAATGCCATCTAAATTTCTTTAAACGATGAGTAGCTAAATCTCTATATATCCCTGTTCCCCTTACCTAAACACAGTCTATATATCCCTGTTACCCTTACCTAAACACAGACAGTCTATATATCCCTGTTACCCTTACCTAAACACAGACTGTCTATATATCTCTGTTCTCCTTACCTAAACACAGACTGTCTATATATCCCTGTTCCCCTTACCTAAACACAGACTGTCTATATATCTCTGTTCTCCTTACCTAAACACAGACTGTCTATATATCTCTGTTCCCCTTACCTAAACACAGGCTGTCTATATATCTCTGTTCTCCTTACCTAAACACAGACTGTCTATATATCTCCGTTCTCCTTACCTAAACACAGACTGTCTATATATCTCCGTTCTCCTTACCTAAACACAGACTGTCTATATATCTCTGTTCCCCTTACCTAAACACAGACTGTCTATATATCTCTGTTCTCCTTACCTAAACACAGACTGTCTATATATCTCCGTTCTCCTTACCTAAACACAGACAGTCTATATATCTCCGTTCTCCTTACCTAAACACAGACTGTCTATATATCTCCGTTCTCCTTACCTAAACACAGACTGTCTATATATCTCCGTTCTCCTTACCTAAACAGAGACTGTCTATATATCTCTGTTCTCCTTACCTAAACACAGACAGTCTATATATCTCTGTTCTCCTTACCTAAACACAGACTATATATCCCTGTTACCCTTACCTAAACACAGACTGTCTATATATATCCCTGTTACCCTTACCTAAACACAGACTGTCTATATATCTCTGTTCTCCTTACCTAAACACAGACTGTCTATATATCTCTGTTCTCCTTACCTAGACACAGACTGTCTATATATCCCTGTTCCCCTTACCTAAACACAGACTGTCTATATATCTCTGTTCTCCTTACCTAAACACAGACTGTCTATATATCTCTGTTCTCCTTACCTAGACACAGACTGTCTATATATCTCTGTTCCCCTTACCTAAACACAGGCTGTCTATATATCTCTGTTCTCCTTACCTAAACACAGACTGTCTATATATCTCCGTTCTCCTTACCTAAACACAGACTGTTTATATATCTCTGTTCTCCTTACCTAAACACAGTCTATATATCCCTGTTACCCTTACCTAAACACAGACTGTCTATATATATCCCTGTTACCCTTACCTAAACACAGACTGTCTATATATCTCTGTTCTCCTTACCTAAACACAGACTGTCTATATATCTCTGTTCTCCTTACCTAGACACAGACTGTCTATATATCCCTGTTCCCCTTACCTAAACACAGACTGTCTATATATCTCTGTTCTCCTTACCTAAACACAGACTGTCTATATATCTCTGTTCTCCTTACCTAGACACAGACTGTCTATATATCTCTGTTCTCCTTACCTAGACACAGACTGTCTATATATCTCTGTTCTCCTTACCTAGACACAGACTGTCTATATATCTCTGTTCTCCTTACCTAGACACAGACTGTCTATATATCTCCGTTCTCCTTACCTAGACACAGACTGTCTATATATCTCTGTTCTCCTTACCTAGACACAGACTGTCTATATATCTCTGTTCTCCTTACCTAGACACAGACTGTCTATATATCTCTGTTCTCCTTACCTAGACACAGACTGTCTATATATCTCTGTTCTCCTTACCTAAACACAGACTGTCTATATATCCCTGTTCCCCTTACCTAGACACTGCTTGCCTTTATATCCCTGTTCACACCCATCTATACACTCTCCTGCATCCTTTTCACACGGGGACATGCCGTTACATGCACCACACTTCATTGAACAGTTCTCGCCAAACATAAAATCATCACAAGCTGTCAATCAAATAGCACATTAGTATCATGAACTGATCAATACTCGTGAACACTATGTGTCGAAATATGAAAATGCATTGCATAGTTTTCTACCCATCTTTGGAATTCAAAAGAAAAATCAGCAAAAAATTAAATATACATAATTATCTGATAAGGTTAGTATTATTTCTTGGGAAACCATTAATTAATCATTTTTTTTACATGTTAAGAAATATGAAATATCATCAATATTGTGTAAACTCATTAGTGCCTAGTAGATCTACAGACACATATAATTAACTCTTCAAAGCATTTTTTTTCTTAGACGACTGCATTTAAGGAAATATAGATTATTCTAGGATAGGATTATTATATATAGGTATATCAGAAACTATTACCTCTTTGTTAATTCCTTACTGATTATCCCATTATTTGCCCTGGTACTTACGATCCAGACACTGTGCTCCCTGCCACCCAGGAGAACATCCTGTAGAACACTCCCCCGTTACAAAATGACAGCTCCCCAATGCACAATGCCCACATGTCCTGCTGCAGTTTGTCCCAAAATGACCGGGTTCACATTCTGTTTAAAGAAATGGACACAATGTCTGCACTTAAATTTGATCAGCACTTACAATTGTATTTTGGTGTCTGCCATTTAATTTATGCTTTCACAATTTTTCTACTTGGATCCACCACTGAAAATTTTAATGACCCACTAAGCATGCACGAGTGAATTCACAATTAAAAATCACATGGCCTTAGGCTATCAAAGGGACTGGTTCACGTTTTTCGAAAGAAATGTTTTTCATTTTTTATGTTAAAAATTAAAGATATAACTCATTTAATGTTGACAACCAAAATTTGGACCGTATGAATGTAAGGATAAGAGCAATATTTTAGCTTTGACTCTGTGTTGTGTAAAGAAACACTTGAGTCTTTTTATGTATAAAACAGATAAACCATTCAAACGTTAATTTTGTAATTTAAAGCATCTTCATTTTGTGCAATCACACATTTTAACTTTTTAAAAATGACACATTTTACCTTAAGTATACTTGAGATGTGATAATAAACTTGGATCAATATCCATTTATTTTGAACAATTACAACAATTCAGTTAGACATTTAATAGTTTTGTAGTTAGATTCCAATCATTAAAAAGACTACCTGTAAATCTAAATGATTTCTGTTGTCTTGTAAAATATAATGCACAAGAATTAAATGATTAAATGGAAAAAAATATCCTTAACTTCCTTGAACATTAAAAATACAGGTAAACTTTGATATCTCCAACTTGTTAGGACAGAAGAAAAACTTAGATATCTGAGGGTTCGAAAAATCGAGTCAATGAATGTTTTATGTTGCATGTTTTATTTGACAGGTAAATAAACACACTTTTTAAATGAGGTAAAAGTTTTGGTTTGAAGTTATGAACTTTGTTTCCATTGTATGAACTTTACGATTCCTTTTTATACCACTGCCAGATAATCCAACTATACCCCGGGTTGGATACCGGGTTCTTCGTTACATGTAGATTGCTTATTAGATACTGAAGATTTCTAATTTTGGTGCTGATATTTATTTAAAAAAAATAAGGTCTTTTATTGTTTAATTCTTGATTTCTATATCACTTTGATGTGTTTAGAGTTTACTTTGACTTGTAATAGCATGTATAAGTGTGTTTTAAGACAAAATTAATTACTATTTCAGTACTCGTCCCCAAGCTGCTTGTTAAATTATCGTGTCATCTTACATATAAGTGTGCATTTCATGATCACCTCCAAACACCTTATTTGCATAATTAAATAAAGCTCCCAAATCAACAGCTTGGGACTAATAAGGCATGATTATTGGCAATAGTTCCATGAAGCCTGTGGTAGACCTAACAGAAATGTCCAACAAGTCGTAAAATTAGCATAAGGGGATGATTGTGTACTTTAGGTGTGAAGTCAATAAAGTGAGAAACTTCTTGGACTTCGAGATAACGCATGTGTTGAAGCACTTGGGACAGTAAATCTACTGCGAGATAAGCCAGGTATTTGAGATTTCCGTGTTCAAGATAACAGGGTTTTTCTTAAACCATGAATATAGTAAAACTGGCCGGGACCGTCAACTCAATTTAAGACATTCGTGGTATTCGACATATTGGTGTTCAAGATATTGAAGTTTACCTGTATCTCAATCAAATGGCAGGTGCACAAGTTCACTATTCAGATAAGATATACATAAAGTTTTAATGACATCTATTCAATGATTTTAAAGATATACTCTGGACAAATGATTTACGTATTGACTTGTAACTAGTGTGTAATTGTTATGAAATAGTTGTGTGATTTACGTATTGATTCGTAACTAGTTTGTATTTGGTATTTTAAAATAGTTGTGTGATTTACATATTGATTGGCAACTTGAGTGTATTTGGTAAATGGCTGTGTGGTTTACATATTAGTTTCTAATTAGTGTGTATTTAGTTAATAGTGACCTATTTTACAGAATAATTAGCAAGTATCTAATTAATAGTGACCTGTTTTACAGAGGCGTCCTTTGTACCCGTCTTGACATCCATGGACACAATGACCGGTATGAACATCACATGGGTCCCGGAGACACGCCCCACATACATTGGCGCAATTTTCCCCATACTCCCCCTCAGAGCAGCCTGCAAAATAAACACAAACAAAACTTAACACTCTCTTTCTCTAGTAAAGCCATCAAATACAACTAAAAATAAACACAAACAAAACTTAACACTCTCTTTCTCTACTAAAGCCATCAAATACAACTAAAAATAAACACAAACAAAACTTAACACTCTCTTTCTCTAGTAAAGCCATCAAATACAACTAAAAATAAACACAAACAAAACTTAACACTCTCTTTCTCTAGTAAAGCCACCAAATACAACTAAAAATAAACACAAACAAAACTTAACACTCTCTTTCTTTAGTAAAGCCATCAAATACAACTAAAAATAAACACAAACAAAACTTAACACTCTCTTTCTCTAGTAAAGTCATCAAATACAACTAAAAATTTGATATGTGGGATCTAACTGGATCAAATGATGAATTGTATGCATGTCATACATACTGCCATTAAAATCTACAAATTCTTAAAAACAAATCGATTCATGTCACATTAAGTACCACGAAGGTCAGAAATGAATATTTCTGATTGTACAAAGAAGTTATTTCCTCATGTAGGAAAATTCCACAATTACTGAAGACTAAAACAAAATTTTTTCTTCTGTGAAATGGGCTACAGACGACCCCTATCTGAACTCTATCTCCCCTGAGAATCCATCACTTATCAGTTTTACAATGATTAATCTACCCCTGAGAATCCACCAGTTTTACAATGATTAATCCAACCCTCAGAATCCACCACTTGCCAGTTTTACAGTGATTAATTCACCCCTGAGAATCCACCACTTCCCAGTTTTACAGTGATTAATCCACCCCTGAAAATCCACCACTTACCAGTTTTACAACAGGGCTCAAAATTAACATATGCCCGTCAGTCTGTGACTAGTTAAAAGTCTGGTGGACTGACTGACATTTGTTTTAGTCAGTCTGATGGGACTGGTCAATTTTCTAAAACCTCATTTTAGAAAACATACTTATGTTGGCATTCCTCTGTAGATATCAGATGAACCGGATTAGTAAATATAAATCTCACTTAAGTGTTACCAATACAATATTGCCTGAGGCATATCAAGTTAAATTCCGTTATAATTTTATTTTAATAACATGAACGAAATATGTTTATTTATTTCTAAAAAAACTCTGGTGGACTGGAAAATTTTCTGCGAACTGACTGAAACAAGAGGTACTGTGAGCAATGCCAGTGCTTCCCAAGGTCTTCTGGTACTTACTGGACATTTGGTCCAGTAATGGTCGAGTTATTACTGGACCAAATCACATTTTACCAGACCAAAATTTTATCTGCAAATTAATCCCCTATTGTGGCCCCACCTTACCCTTGGGGGCCATGGTTTTGACAAACTTGAATTTACACTATATCAGGAAGCTTTAAAATATTTCATGTAAATTTGAACTTTCTGGCCCAGTGGTTCTTGAGAAGATTTTTAAAGATGTCCCATATATATTCCCATGTTAACCTTTGATCCCCTATTGTTGCCCTACCCTACCCCTGGGGGCCATGATTTTAACAAAATGTCAGGAAGCTTTCATTTAAGTTTGAATTTCTGTCCCAGAATGGCATCGGCGATGTACTTTATTAGCCCAAGCATTTCACTTCAGATTCGTCAGTGGAGTAAACTTTTCCAACCCGTGTTCAACACCAGTGTTATGAAATATACGTTTTTTTAAAACTCGAGCAATTCGCGTAACTCAAATCAAACATGTCCATGTTGTTCAAGTACTTTTTGTCAGTTTAAACGCTTTATTTACTTGTTATTTATTACCTAATTGAAATGCTTCAAAGACGTCTGTAATTTCAAGGGATATTGCTCAATTGTATTATCACCCTCTTGGGGGGAATTGAAGATGATTACAAGTTTGATAAATATTTGAGTTAAACGTAAACAGGTTTTCTGTTTGCATTGACTAAAAAACAGAGTAAATTTGGGACATGCTGCTAAAAATTGAAAAATTATCCCGATCATGTATTTCATTGGGAAAAAAATCATTGGACACTTGGTCCGGCCAACAACTGATATTGATCGGACCAAAACAAAAATTACCAGACATTTGCCAATGTCCGACGTACCTTCGGAATCACTGCAATGCTCACTAAGAATACCCCCTGCTTACCCCAATCTCCCAAAGGGTGTTGTTAATAGGTATAGATTACCTCCTTCCTGAGTGTAAAAATATAATATGCCTTTGTAGAAGAAAATGGAAGATATAGTCCGAACACAAATCCACCTATAATTTTGACCTTGAGATCAAAGGTCAAGGTCATAAAAAGGTCATGAATGTACATGAAACATAGTCTCATGGTGATACACCCATGTCTTATGGTATGACTATGTCAAAACCCTATAATCAATTTTGACCTTGAGGTCAAAGTTCAAGGTCATATAGAGGTCATGAAGGTACCTGACACATCGTCTCATGGTGATACACTCATGTGTCAAATATGGTATGCCTATATCAAAGAACAAAGAAGTCATGGCCCTGACACGAATCCATTGTAAAAACCTTTGATTTTGACCTTCAGGTCAAGGTCATATGGAGGTCATGACACATCGTCTCATGGTGATCCACCTGTGTGCCAAATATGGTATGCCTAAGTCAAAGAACAAAGAAGTTATGGCCCGGACACGAATCTGCACAAACAGACAAACGGACAGACAGACAGAGTGATTCCTATATACCCCCCTGAACTTCATTCTGGGGGTATAGTTATACCCTATTAATCAGGCTGGACTGGTGACATGAAAAGTTAGTTTCAAGCCTTGTACAGTGATTAATCAACCCCTGAAAATCCACCACTTACCAGTTTTACAGAGTTTCCCTTTCCATCCTGATGAGCATCCTTCGTCACATTCACCAGTCTCAAAGTCACAGGGTCCAACCTTACAGCTTCCACAGGTTGACACACAGCCATCTCCAAACTTCCCTGCATTACATCCTGCAATGTAACAAGTCTTACAATGTAACAAGTCTTACAATGTACCAAGTCTTACAACGTACCAAGTCTTACAATGTACCAAATCTTACAATGTACCAAGTCTTATAATGTACCAAGTCTTATAATGTAACAAGTCTTATAATGTAACAAGTCTTATAATGTAACAAGTCTTACAACGTAACAAGTCTTATAAGTCTTATAAGGTAACAAGTCTTATAATGTAACAAGACTTACAATGTAACAAGTCTTACAATGTAACAAGTCTTACAATGTAACAAATCTTATATTGTAACAAGTCTTTACAATGTAACAAGTCTTTACAATGTAACAAGTCTTTACAATGTAACAAGTCTTATAATTCATGCAGCAAATTAGTCTATATAACAAAATTGGATTTCTTTCGAATAGCCATTTAGTGCATGCATAGTAAACAAAATATGTAATTTATCTGTTAACGACTGAATATCGGAAAATATGCCAGCCAGAGATCTTGCCTGGAATATGGACCTAGCTTGCAAGATCCGCTTCTATGCATTTGACTGAGACATATTTCCCAGTCTTCAGTCAATAAGCTTTTCATGTTTTTCAAATTCAGTGCACTTCTAATTTTAGAATCACTCATTTGATTATATTTTCAGTAGCAGACAAAGTGTTACATACATTATCATTTGTAAACAGATGTGACATCACAATCATCAAGCTATGTTCGCAGATGTGACATCACAATTGAGTTAGAGTAGTCCATGGACATTTTACAATACAGGCTTTTATGACTCAGTCAAAGCCCAGGTGCTCTTTCCATAATTTTTGAATTTTATTTTTCACATGTATGATGTATAACTGGGACAGTAACTTAAATTTCATGCAGAGTGTAGAATTTGCTGAGTTGTTTTACTTGTTTGACAGGTCGTATTCATCCAGCCTGGATGACATCCGGAAGAACAGGTTCCGAGGCGACCACAAGATTTCTCATCTTTACAGTGGCACTCAAACTCACACATCTCACCAAATCGTCCTGAATCACAACCTACAAAATAAAAGGCACGTATCTCAACTAATCTACCAGCATCACAAACTAAATACAACATAAAACTTCTTTTCTTGAGATCTCAGCTAATTCTTTAGTGTAGAATATGTTCCTTCTTGGAGGAAAAACAACAATTGTTTACTACACCAACAAACCTTAATAAATTGACATATTTACATATATTCTCCGAGATCTCCCAAATTATAAGTTCGTAATTTCAATCAAAATATGACAACTTAAGAAATTTTCAATATATTAGAAGAACATTCTTTGTGCAGAATCTACTTTGAAATTCATATTTCCATATAATATCAAAAGCAATCACTCTCTTTTTAATTACAATAATCAATGAACCATCACTTTACAATAATCATTGAACCATCACATTACAGTAATCATTGAACCGTATCTTAATGCTCATCAATGACTCATGACATTACAGTAATCATTGAACCATCACTTTATGATAATCTAGGAACGATGACATTACCATAATCATTGAACTATCACATTACCGTAATCATTGAACCATCACATTACAATAATTATTGAACCATCACATTAGAATAATCATTGAGCCATTACATTACCATAATCATTGAACCATCACATTACAATAATCATTACTGTAATCATTGAACAATCACATTACTGTAATCATTGAACCATCACATTACTGTAATCATTGAACCATCACATTACAGTAATCATTGAACCATATCTTAATGCTCATCAATGACTCATGACATTACAGTAATCATTGAACCATCACTTTATAATAATCTATGAACCATGACAATACAGTAATCATTGAACCATGACATTACAATAATCACTGAACCATCACATTACTGTAATCATTGAACCATCACATTACTGTAATCATTTATAATCTACTGCTGACCTCGTAATGGAATATCACATGACCCGAAGTACTTGGGTTTCTCAATGAAGTTGGTGAAGCACCATGGGCCTTTCTCTGTCAGCCCCAAGTTGTGGAGATTTTTGTTCAGTGGATTTCGACAGACAGCACCAGGAATCTTCTTATCTGGAAAATCTGTAGGCTTCAAGCCATACATCTGGACAAAGATGGGATTGTTCCACTGGACACATCTTTCTGCATCTCCTGTCCTATCTGTGTTCCCTAAATATCCATGTGCCTCCACAGAGTACCGAAACACAGATACTGAGGAAAAGAAATATAATAGTCACATAAGCAAATAACTGAAACAGTAGATTTGGTTTACTTCTACAAAACTACAAGGTTTCAAATTACCATGACTATGGGATCTATCCTGGCCAGAAAAGTGTCCAAGTCTCAGAGAGATTGAAATTTATTTTTCATCTGATGATTAATAAGTTGAATCAATTCATACCTACTACACATATACCGGTGTGTGGGTGTGTGTTAAACAATATGTGAAGAATAATGGAAAGTAAAATAAAATTTAGTAAAGACATGTACTACAAAATCCATCAAGTTTAAAGTTTCCTAAAAGTGTTGTCTGGGTCTCAGAAAGTCTAATAGTTTACCTTATAACCTTTTTTTTCTTCAGATGGTTGCTGGATGATAATTTTGCCTTATTTTAGCAATTTGGTATTATGTAGTAAAATCTTTAAAAGCTAAATTTGCACCAAAATGTGTCTGCAATCATAATACGTATTCTCAAAGGAAAGATAACTATGTCATAGCAGTTGGTTTTATATCATAGGAACATGTAGCACTCTTCAGCTTGGGAGGTAAATAAACTACTGGGCTATTTATTTTGTGTCAGTTGTTTCTGACAACAGTAATGATAAGTAATTAAGACTACATTGCTTATCAATTCTTAGTTTTGGAACTTAATGTCTGCCAATTGAAAATACATTCCACTAAAATTATATGTATGAACTAAAAAATCACCAAAGTTTACACCCATAGAAAAATTTCGCAACATGGTATTTTCCATCTCATGATAATAGGCAGATGACAACTACATCTGACTGATCACTTCAACAGTTGACTACAGTCTTAAGACATTTTAAAACAGCCACTCTATATGGAACAGCAACATCTAGAAGTATATTGGACCTAATACATAACACACTTTCCTTGGTCCTAAGCAGTTCACAATAACAACCCTCAACAAATAAATGTAATATTTTATTTTTCATTTCTTTTTCAAAAGAAATATTTCCTGTCTTGAGACCACCAGTTTCTTTGTAACTCTACATCTGGGAACAAATTTTAAATAAAGTAGGTTTAAAAATTTCCGGATATATAAATGTTACTATCTTTACATATATATACTTTTAGACCAATAAAGCATTTTTCATTTTCAGACAATGAAGATGTTTACTGTATCTGCAAATTCAACTCTCTTTTCATGAATTCTGCACATATATTCCAAAAGATTTTTTTTTTTATCTCTTGACCTGTTGTCGTTTATTTCTTACAGAGCTGACATCCTGGTCCATAGCGGTTCTGTTTGCATCCTGAGCTACAGGCCCCAGTGACGGGATCACAGCTGCCCTCGGCACAGAAACATGAAAACTTACAGTGCCAACCAAATTTACCAGGCTCACACACACGAGCTGAAAAGGAAAACAAAAGTAACACATTCTCTTTAATCATTTCTAATTCACCGAAAATAAAGAAGCACTGATTATATAGTGAACAGAATCTCTTTCTTTCAAAACTTTTAAAGTCTTATGCCTAATTGATTTAAGAATGAAATAGGTCAGATTTATCAATTCATCTGTTCATGGAAATCAATACCAAGCTCAACAACATTCATGAACAGAAAAAAATAATTCAGTGTCAATGAACGAAAATTTAGTTAGTCCATTTGAATGGTTCCAAAACCATGTAACTCTGTGATAATATGCTGCCACAATTTGCCCACTATGTATACATATAATCTTTGTTATGACATCAGTCATCTACAGTATATAATACATGATGACAATCAGATGACGTTCCATATGTAGAACTCAGTCCAGTGGGAAACACTTAGGGCTGAAACGATTCACCGAAATATCGATACTGTTCAATGTAAACGCTCGATTCAATGTTCGATTCATTGCCTCGATTTTCGGTTCGATATGTTTATTACAAACAGATTCAGTAAAATACACCAGGCTCAGCCTGTATATATTATTTCTACTTGCATGAGAGACAAATTAGCGTCGCATAATGTTCAAACTGTTGTTTGCTTTGAGGTTGACAAAAATGATAATAAAACTTTATCAGTTTAAACTACAGCTAACAGACATCTTACAATTTGGCAACATTTTGCTTTTAAAATTATGATTTTGAATTTTGGTAATTAAATTTTTCTTCAGCGTTATTATTGGTTTCCTCTGTAAACTATATCGTATTGAAAGTATTGAATCGTGGCATAAGTATTGCAATATATGTATCGAATCGTGAAGGGGGCGTATCGTTTCAGCCCTAGAAACGCCATATACATGTTCAAAAACTAAATAATGCTAAAATGTTGTGTTAAATCAAAGTTGTTTCTATTAAAAAGTACACTATCACATTTTTTCACAAAATGTTTACATCCGACATTCAGCTGGGTCTGAGATTAGGTCTGTTTATGCGATTTCAGAAAACACTACGCTGATGGTGCTTCGTTAACTGTAAACATTAAAAACCTTTGTCATCATAGTGTCAAACATACTATAATTTCTTACAGAAATCGATGTTTGTGGAGAAATGATCAAAATAATTTAGTAAAATTGCACTCGGTGACAGACGAGAAATTTCATTTCATTAACGTCTCAACAACTAGTGCCACCACCCGATTAAAACCTGGATCCTTGTCAAAAAATTAAACCACTCACCAGAATTTATTATGGTTACATGAACGAACAAAAGTAAAATTAAGATCATAGACCACTTGTTGCACATTGTGTCATTATTCCATTATCGTCTCAATTTACAGGAAGTACATTTGCGCCACCTATCTCGAATGATAGTTGGTAAAATGGGTAGTAAAAACCGGGCCGGGCCGGGTCAGATCACCTTCGTAATCCGAATTTTTTAGTTTTCTTCGTTATTTTATTTTCGTTTGGTGTGAAACTTCTTAATCATAATCTGGATGATACATTGGATCTTCGCTACAAAAAATACCGCATAATTTTGATTCACTGTGAAAATATCAATGTTTATTTATTTCAGGTTGGTAAAATGGGTAGCGAGGGAAAATACACATTTTTCTGCGATTACGGTTGAACTATGTGACACAACAATGAAACTACACATGATTTAGATAAATATTATGATAATTTATCACCAAAATGCTGTAGCACTTGTTATGCGAGTCTTATATATTTAATATTCATGATTTATTAAAACCCGGGCCAAAAGGAAACCGGATACGGTAACCCGGGCCAGATATTAAAATTCCGAATAAAGTGAGGATGTTAGCTATCACGTGCACGATCTCATGAAACGTGACATTGCACGGTTCTTATCACTTGGAGGTGTCCTCATAAGAACCATCTTTTTAATTTAAATTTTAACCTAACTATCATTAAGTTACTTACGACGGCGTATTCGTGCCAATTTAACCTAGCAGAAAAAATAAAAATAATCGTTTCTACGATTTATTAAATGGTAGAAACGATGTAAAAAGTCGTTTCTACGATTTAGAAAGTCGTTTCTACGATTTAAAAAGTCGTTTCTACGATTTAGAAAGTCGTTTCTACGATTTAGAAAGTCGTTTCTACGATTTAAAACGTCGTTTCTACGATTTAAAAAGTCGTTTCTACGATTTAGAAAGTCGTTTCTACGATTTAGAAAGTCGTTTCTACGATTTAAAACGTCGTTTCTACGATTTAAAAAGTCGTTTCTACGATTTATAAAATCGTTTCTACGATTTAAAAAATCGTCTCTACGATTTAAAAAGTCGTTTCTACGATTTTTAGGTTTCGGGTGACATTGCAATTGCTTGTCGTCTGTCATCGTGCGTTAACAATTCAACATTTTTAACTTCTTGATAAGTATGATCATTCCAATTCCTTTCAAATTTGGTATGAAGCATCTTTGGGACAAAGGGGACATAAATGGTAAATTTCAGGACTGGTCTTAAAGGCAGGGCAAAAACTGTCACAGAATTGAATAATTTTCAACAATCTTCTCTACCACCACATATATGTAAGAAAAACTAAATGCATAGTGATGTAGAGCAGGAAGGCCTACCAAAATTACAATTTTCATGATCCTCAAATTTAACTTAAAATTTAACAAGCATATGCAGACTTACTTGCGTGCCATTTTGAAAACAAAATTTATGTACATATACTGTGTTGTTAATTGTTTCATTTAAAAATTAGATATATAATACCATCATTTTATATTATGAATATGCACACTTCATATCTTGATGTGTTAAGATGTTTTTAAATTATATATCTTTTATTAATGAAGAAATGAATACTAGCACTATAAATACAATATTTTAAGTCATTATTATACAGATCATAATCAGTATGGTTAAAATGTTTTTAATTTTTAATAAATTGCCATTTTTTATTATTTTTATTTTAATCAGGCATGGTATACAAAGTAATTAATTGCTCTCCATATAATCCTCTTTAAACTCTTTCTTCAGTTTAAATATTCATAAAGTAGGCATAATTTATCAGTCGGTGATATTTTTTTAGGACCATTATTATTGGTTAATCGGAATAAATAACGCCGTCCCGGGTCGACCGCATCCGGTTTCCTTTTGGCCCGGGTTTGGAAAAATCGCCGATAATTAAGATAAAAGGCATTTAAATGGTCAAATAATGCATTAAGTATCAAATTCAACTCTATGTGAATTGAAAAAATGCTAGGTTTTCAGCAGCAGATGCATTCTATACAGAAAATATGCAATAATGTGTGTTTTGGTCTCGCTACCCATTTTACCAACCAGATTTCATACAATCATTGAATTCCTTACCTATAGGTAATATTATGTGCTAAAATTTGTGGCGAAGACTTAATGTATCATTGAGAATATATTCCGTAAGTTTCAAAAGAAACAATGACATATCAACGAAGAAAACTAAAAACTTCGGATTACGAAGGTGATCTGACCCGTCCCGGCCCGGTTTTTACTACCCATTTTACCAACTATCATCTCGAATTAGTGGAATGGATAACTCGTTCCTATAATGAAACAGGAAATCGTCGGATACTTACGGTTTGTGAGTAGGTATCCTGTTTTATATAATTATGGTCGCATCCATCTTCCCAAGTCAATTCTGATCCGCTCCGCTCCACATACGGATCAGAAACCCTTGACTTGGGAAGATAGGTCGCATCAGGACTGTTTTGATTTGTGATTTGTATTGCTAACTTTTTTTAAATTACTGATATTCATGGTTACATTTTAAATACGTATACAATATTGAATTTAAAATAGTTATTAAAACTTTTTAAAAATGAACATACATGTACAAAATTCTATGTATGCCGCATCATTGGGATTATAATTGAAGGCTATCATTGATAATTCAAATATATCGTTAATGTGCGCATCAAATCAATAAGAAACAATTCAATATTATATAGCGCACATAAATTCAGAAGAATAATTAGTGTTACCGACTATTCAGTTAATGCACACATATTATTTAGATTTGAAGATAAATTATCAATTATTTCAAGATCTCTTTAACATAATTTTTGCGCGCTTCAAATGAATTTATTATATCTTCAAATAATTAAAAATGTCTCCAATTATTTGAGTTAATGTAAATTCATGCTCCATAAATATTAACTCCGCGGAACAGGTAAACATTAATGTTGGCTCAGCGTTTAAGCATGAAGCCGGCATATTTTCTTTCTTCATTTTCTCCGTATACAATGCCGATGAACATCTGCCGGGGGTGGGGGTGGGGGGTGGGGGGGTGCTACACAGAGACATTTAGGGCATATGTACATTTGTCCATCAATCAACCAGTCATCGTTTTCTTGCACAGCGGGGTTAAGGTGTCCCGGGTAAAATAACAAGCAATAACAGCATATTCATATAAAAGTAAAATTCTTTCAAGCGTCGCATATTTTTAGTAAAAATCGTTTGTCAATACATTAACAAACATCGTATCACGTGGGGAAATCCTTTGCTTACCTATTACGTCGTCATACAAGTGACGTAGAGCTATTTTTATCCGCTAGACTTTTAGTTGTTTATCACCTCGTTCCAGGTGAAAGATGCACTCAAACCATTTGCAGCTTGGGCTTGATATGTCGACATTAATATAGTAAATTTAAAGAGTGATACGGATCGGTACAATATCCTCTCAAATATAGCAATTTCCATAATCTCAACTCAAATGTTGGGCATTTTCCACATTCACATCCAAATCGTATCTAAACGAGGCAAAATATTGTACCTTCCGTATCAAAATCCTAAATCTGCAACTAGTTACCTTTCTGAATATGCCTAGGTCGAAATAAAATATCGTCATCTTTCACCTGTAACGAGTCGATATGTACATGCGTTGGTTTTCTTTATTCTAAATGACTATACACATCGGGGGCGATATCAAGGTCACAAAGTGATGTAAAGATTACTTTACAGTCTTTCGTTCACATATTATATATAAATATATGAGACTTATATATTATTGAAGAAATTTAGGGGGGGGGGATCATCTGACAAACAGATTAAAACACATACAGCTTGAACACTAGATAACGGCAATAAATAGCGAGAAAATATTATGACATTTTCCCCGTGATACAACTATAGACCTGTACGTCGTGACGTACTTTTATATTGTGACGTCATATAGTATGAAGTGCACCGAGGTACATTTTATGATGATTATTTTAACTTTACTCGGGACACCTTAACCCTGCTGCGTGGTCTATAATTCATATCCCCGTGACAGATCGTACTATCTGTCGCGTATCTTCATATACACGAGGGGACACAAGAGGCAGGGCCATTCTCTGTAACCGCTTAAAAAAAATTCTGCACGCATAGCCACAGATTTTAACGAATCTCGCATGAATGAAACATCTACATAACATAATTTTAAAAAAAAAATAATCACCTTAGAGTTTAGCTAAAACTGAACCTAGAGAAGTATACATATATTGAGTAAGTAACTAAGGTTATTACCTATTGTAAGAAAAGGTTTTGAATAAGGCTTCATTCAAACATTTAATCTAAGGAAAACATTTTGCAGCTGCATGGAGTTTCCGTAGATCTATGTAGATGGCATATGGGGAGAACAAGTAGACACATGCCTGTAATTTGTAAATATGAATTGTAGTATGCGATATAATGATAAACTCTTCAAGTTAACAAAAATGAAAATAATTTTTACTTTATTGTACGTAATTTGATAAGAGTCTGAGCCAATCACCAATAACTTTTTACTTAAAAATTAAATAGAAATTACACACCATAGCTTACTTTTGTGAAATCATTAATTCAGAGAGCTTATTTAAAAAAAAAAAAATCTAATCACAATCAAGTAATACATATTAGATGGGACACAAAAGTTTGATTACTTGCTTGTATTCATCTTGGTATTTATCTTCTAATAAATACTCTTTATTGATTTTGAAGGAGGCATCATATTGTCATTTTGGTGTGAGCCAAGTAGGAAGCACCAGTGTATGTTTGATCCTTATGTTGCTTCAAAGGACATGAAAGGGTATAGTTCATTTTACCGGAGAAATTGGGGGGAAAGGAGCTTTTTCTTCTTTTGAAATAAAAAAAAAATATTATCATGAACTTGTTTTATCTAAATTACTTTTATAGGTATTTCAAGAATGGCTCTCACTTTTAGGTAGGTCCTCATCAACAGGATATAATTCTATGGTCAGTATGTACGACTACCTGGCCTTGCATCGTCGCAAACCACGGGTTAATTGTTTCATTCTATTTCACAAACTATTTGTGAAATAGAATGAAACAATAACCCGTGGTTTGCGACGATGCTGGCCTTGTGACTTTTGAATAAGTGAATAAAACATTTAGATATTTTATAAAAACGTGCGTGACGTTGAATAAGAACAGGCTATGGAATAGCATTACTTGCATTTTTTCTGATTGTCCCTCCTCGTGAGTGCAAATATACAGAATTGGTACCTGTCATCTAGAGATATTTAAGGGTTACTGGAAACTTACATGTGTTATAAAATATCAAAATGTTATTTGGAGGAAGAAAATAATCCAGTGACTTAATGCTTGACTCGTTCTGTTGATATAACGAGGCCAGGTAATACTTCACCATAGGTAAACCATACAAAACAGTATTTACCGAGAGCTGACCCAAATATTTTGTTTATCTCTGAACTTGAAAGGTAGGTTGTACGTTCTATTTAGAAGCAAAAATAATTTCTTATTTCAGATAACTAGATTGCACTTAAAATCAAGTTAATGAGCTATTTTTAAACTTGCTACTTGAACCCATTAGTCGCACAGGGGTTAAACCCCTTTTGAGCCGAAAAGTTGGGCGAAGAAAATCAAAGTACAGAAAGTATTCCTGGGAGTGGAACATTTCTAACAAACTAATTGTATATCAAAGTAAATCCTCTGCGCTATTTTGAAACTGATATTAATTTTATTTTCACTAGATTGCTCAGTTAACATTGGTTCATTAAATTTATACTTTATACAGAGACTCGGCCGTACATGTAATGTTTGTCTAAACTTTCTTCCCCTCCCAGTCTGTTAGAATTCCCATGGGCACGAATTGTGCTCCTTTACTAGCCGACCTGTTTTTATATTCTTACGCGACATAATTTATTCAAAAGCTACATGAGAAGAAAAATATATTGTTGAGACCTTCAACTCGACATTTAGATATATTGACGACGTTTTATCTATTAGCAATAATAATTTTCATTCGAAATATCCCAGTGAACTCAAAATAAAAGACACCACATAATCTTTCACATCTAATTCGTACTTAGATATTCTATTGAACATCGGTATATGGTAACTGCAAACTAACAAATCAATTTTATGACAAATGGGATGGCTTCAGCTTCTCCATCGTCAACTTCCCAAATTTATGTAGCAATATTCCATTATCACCTGCATATGGTGTTTATGTATCTTAAATGATTCGATACACAAGAGCTAGTTCTTTGTATGTTCAGTTTTTAAATCGGGACAGGTTACTGACAAACAAGTTGATGTTACAGGAGTTCAAACAGTCTTGTTTAGATCAGCATTTCGCAAATTTTATGGTCGTTATAACGATCTAGTATGCCAATACAACCTGTCATTGGGTCAAATGCTGTCTGACGTGTTTCATACCAATTGTTCAGCCGTTCTTTACACACTGATTTTGATTGTGGATTACTCCATTAACATTTGACGATATCTTCTCATTTAATCAACCAAACGACTTAATGAAATCGGTTGTAAATGTTGCAATTTGTTTTCTAAACGACGTAATTATAAGCGCTTTTATTCTATCGATTGGTTGATTAAATGATAAGACATTGTCTTTTGGACTATTGAAGATCTTATCATATAATAAACCAAAATATTGATTAAAACCGATTGTAATTACGTTGTCAGCAAAGGATACTTACTCATCCTGTGCATCTGATCCTATCTCTGGTGTGGCCAGGGGTCTGTGTTTGCCCTGCTCTTAATTTTGTATTATTTATAGGAGTCACGATCGAAAGATTTATCAGTGCATGTTCATTATCTTTACTTTTTCATTTCTTACGTTCTCAAATTCTGCGAAATACTTTTCTAAGAAAATTAAAAGAATGTTGTTGAACAGTGTCATACATGACACAGTCCAAAATGTCAAAATTTACTTTAGTAAATTCTATGTATTTATGCAAGGACGGACTGATTCACGGAGGTGGGTTTCAATTATTCCATTTTCATCCGCACAAAACCGACATTACCTAACACTATTACTATTTCCAGGCTGATGAAGAAACCCCGAGTTTGTGTAGTGGGGGCAGGGGTGATAGGCCTGTCCACCGCCGTGCGGATCCAGAATGAACTGCCCAACTATGACGTCACGGTCCTTGCTGACCGTTTCAGTCCGGACACCACATCAGACGGGTCGGGTGGATTCTGGCAGCCACATCTAGTGGGCGGAGACAATCAGGATATGGTCATGTGAGAACTTTATTTATTTGTGGTGATTCTATACGTTGCGCAGGACTTACTAACCCTTTTAATTGCAGACAGTGGGGTCGCGACACTTTGAATTACCTATTTTATTTAGCCACATCACCACTGGCGAATCGCCTCGGGGCCCAGATGGTTTCCGGCTACTCTTTCTTCTCCGAACCACAGGTAGGCAAGAAACAATCAATTCGGATTCCTCGACCTTTCTAATATTTCACGGAGTCAGACATTTACCATATCCAACGTCTTAATGATACTGCACAAGGTCAGACATTTACCATATCCACCGTCTAGCATTAAATAATGATTCGATATCCAGCTATAAGATGCTTAGAATGTGCTACAATGTGTGTGAACATGTACCATGATTAAACAATACGTACTTGATGCTACAATGTGTGTGAACATGTACCATGATTAAACAATACGTACTTGATATTTTATATCCAGGTTCGTTTTACAGATAGTTTAAAATGTATCATGAAATGTGTCAGTTAAATTTTAAGACGATATTTGTTTTCATTAAATAATATCATTAATCTGTCCGGTGTCTTCTTTGAAAAAACAAACACCCAGGAGTACCCAAGGTGTTGATTTAACCAGGTGAAGGAACTGATCTGTTGTTATTTGTACAGTGTCCGGAGTGGCGACACCTGGTGCTAGGTTACCGAGAGGTGGACAGTCGGGAGATCAAACTGCTCTTTCCCAGGGCCAGGTATACGAACATGTACTTTACTTAACACAAGTGATTTATTTGATTTTTCGTTGTATCCTGCGCTATAATCTCGGAGCGATTCGCCAACGCTGCATACATGTATTTGGAAGGTAAAGATAACGAACAGTGATCGATCTCATAACTCCTATAAGCAATTCGAAATAGACGATGGAGAAGCTGAGATCATCCTATTTGTCATAAAGTTGAGTTGTTAGTTTGCCGATAATATCTACTTTCAATAAAATATCTAAGTATGAAGCAAAGGTGGACGACTCTGTGGTGTCTTTTATTTCGAGTTCACTGGGATATATCGATTGGACTGACGAATTCGGAAGAGGCGTAAGTCCAAATATCCAGCCTCGACGAATCCTGCCGAGATTACCTACTACAAGCTGTATTAGAAAAGCTTTCTATTAAAAAGATCTACTTCAAGTGACTTCAGGTTACACACCATGCCATTTCCTGCTCTCTGACTGGACGAATTTTCTATTTTTATTTAAAAGGCTTTATTTTAATTGGCTACCCAAAGACTTTTTCTTTTTAGCTGCAATAAACTTATTTTGTTTTCTTATTCTATTTAATACATAGATTTGGTATGTTCTATACTACCGTGATGATCCATGTCAAAGCTTATCTGTCCTGGCTGATGTCAAGGTCAGTGTGATAAATCAGCGAAATATTGCACAAATATTTGGGTACATTGTACCGGTGCATGGGGATTAAAATGTTCAACCCTGGTACTGCTGTAAATACGTTTGCTTGGTGTTTTTCATTTGCAGATTCAAACACAACAATGGTAATGTCATTGACGCAAGAATCGACAAGTTAGAGGATGTACGTATGTTTCTGTTTCTTTCATGTTTTAATTACGTCACACATCTGTTCTAATAGAAATTTTGATTGTGTAGTTAGTGAAAGAGTATGACGTAATTGTCAACTGTACGGGGTTGGGAGCCAGGAAACTCATCAACGACCATGACGTCACACCGATCCGCGGGCAGGTCACGAGGGTAAGGACGCCATTTAACATTTCTCAACTCTCATAAGATTATCCTACATATTCTCACATTATACACGGTGCTACGTATTCTGTACATTTGTTCTGTTCCTCAGGTCAAAGCCCCATGGGTGAAACTTTTTATGACCTACCAGGGAACGCATGGACACTGCGAGAATTACATTTTACCAGGGTATGTTTAATACGGACATGTTTAACCACCAATTTTTATCCCACATTTTTGCTCTGCTTTTTCTTTTTTGATGGTTAAACGTAAATTGGGGTTGTCAGTCTTCACTATCTATAAGTGTTTGTGATGTAAACTCAATTATCTTTGTGAATCCCGAAGCGTACCACAATTACATGTGTGATTGATCGAATATTGTTTAACGGGACGCTCGAGAATCTTTCACTCATAATTATGGAGACGTTACCATTGCCGGTGAAGGGCTGCAAAAATTAGGCGTATGCTTGGCGCTTAGGGTATTTGAGCAGGGAGGAATCCTCATCGTGCCACACCTGCTGTGACACAGGGCCTCGGTTTTTTGCGGTCTCATCCGAAGGACCGCCCCATTTAGACGCCTCTTACGACAAACAAGGTGTGCTGAGGATCTATTTTAGCCCGGATGCCTACGGGATCAATTACATGCTTAACAGTAAGAAAATGCAGCGGACCAGACCGGGATTAGAACCCGGGCCCTAATAATCTCTCGCCAGGTGCTCTACCAACCGAGCTATCTGACATCGGCGATCGAGCCCGTTTGACCGCTACATTCCTTCCTCCTTAAAATGGGCTTAAATGTCTTCAAATGTAACATGAAAATGCAACAGACCGGGATTCGAACCCAGGCCCCCTGAATCTCCAGTCAGGTGCTCTACCAACTGAGCTATCTAGCCACCGGTGATGGAACCTGTCTGACCGCTACACATGAGCACTATACCACAAGATGACCACTAGAGTAAACAATTACGTGTAATAAGTTCTGTTTCATTTCCTTTATCCACAGAGCTGACGCGGTGGTCCTTGGTGGAACTGGTCAGGAGGGAAACTGGAACACAGGTGTTGATGACGAGGACCGCAAAATGATTTTGGAGGGATGCGTGGAAATGATGCCTAGTCTGAAGGTAATTATTAGATCTTGAATAACTAGTCATGGAATATCATCTCGGACGAGCGATCTTCTCGGTTCAGCAAGCGACGGTTCGAGAATTGTTCCTGTGCACAAAAACCGAGGGTCACGTTACGTAGGCGATTATTAGTACCGGTATGTGCTTATTTTCCTAAATTGTCTAACAAAATCTGAATTCGACAGACACACACACGCTTGTACATCTGACATTGGTTACCTTAACTATGTATATAAGTCACAGAACAAGTTAACGTGTTTCATGTATCTTGACTTTATTACTATTGCTACAAATTCGTCGTTCATTCTCAAATTATGCTAGTACTCCTGAATATTTATGAAGTTTGGTTCCCTGTGTAGGAAGCAGAAGTGGTGCGACATTGGACCGGATTACGTCCCCACAGAACTTCCGGAGTACGTCTGGAAACAGAGAGACTCGCAAAGGGGAAATTGGTAATTCCAACATATAGCTTACACCAACTTTTCATCCTATAATCATCTAATCATAGTTATCATTATGTTGAATACTTGTAGTAGACTGAGTACGTGTACTTTCTGTCAAAGCCACTCGAAGGTCGATCTTGTGCTGTGAAGGATTAGGCCTACATGTGCAGCCTACACATATCTTCTGTTATCAAGACTCGTTGCAAACTCCACCAATAAAATACAATACGCAAGAACCAAGATGGCGATTTCTCGCTTTGTCGCAATCTCTACCCAGAGTTGTCGTTCCTTGCTCTCGGATACAGTGTCAGGAACGATAACTCTGGGTAGAGATTGGCTTCGTCGGTATGTCCTTGCGCGGTGCAAGTGATCTCTATTCATTAGTGTTTATACAGAGACAGCTAAAAGTGCTGAAGAAAAAACCGAAGAAAATGTAATAAACGGAAAAGTTGAACAATGCTTCGCACTCGTGGGAAAAAAGAAAAGAAAAAAAGCCCGTCTCACTCGTGAAATGAATACATGTAATCTGTATCCAACAACAAAACATTGAATATGGTTATTTGGTAGATTGAATACGTGTATATATGGTTATTTGTTAGATTGAATACGTGTATATATCGTTATTTGTTAGATTGAATACGTGTATATATGGTTATTTGTTAAATTGAATACGTGTATATATGGTTATTTGTTAGATTGAATACGTGTACATGTATATATCGTTATTTGGTAGATTGAATACGTTTGTATTTATTTGATAGGTGGTACATAATTACGGACACGGAGGAGCGGGGGTAACGTTACACTGGGGTTGTGCAGGACAAGTCGTCAGAGAAATTCGGACGGCCTTTACGCCAAACTTTTCGAGACTTTAAGAAAATCTAGTCATCTTAATTATTTCTAACAATGACAGATTTCAAGTATTTTACAGAGAATCAAACAAACCGTGTTTCAAGAAACATGTTTAGACTGTGGATGACAAGAGACTATTTTTAGACTGTGGATGACGAGAGACTATTTTTAGACTGTGGATGACGAGAGACTATTTTTAGACTGTGGATGACGAGAGACTATTTGACTCTCTGATATGTCAGAATAAAGGAAGCAAACGTTTCAATACGTGATCAGTTGATTACTGTAGATCATGAAATCTGTCTAATCCAAAACTTGTACAAATGTGTTCAGTGTGCTTTTTACTGTGTATTCAAATTCAATCGAACACTCTTATGTTAATTATAATCTATAAATAAAACAGAAATAAGTTTCTGATAAAGGTGTAGTCATTGGAACAGTGCAATTGTAGACGAAGTATAACTCGATTCTTTTTAATATATGATAATGAAATAAAAAGATAAATCATATTATTCATGGTCAATATTGAATTATTTTCATTATTTAATATTATACATTTATATAGCGCTATATCTAATAAAGACAATTACCCGAAAGCGCTTTACATATAAAACAATGAAAACAAACTAAAAGAACAATAAATACATAGAAAAGGGCATAAAATAATTATAAAACTGGGTTTTTTAAATAGTTTTTTTTAAAGACTGTATACGAGTCCATAAAACCGAATTACAGAAAAAACGCAAGTTTAGAAAGATAAGTTTTAAGTTTGTTTTTAAAAACGACACGAGGACCCAGTGGGAGACAGTTCCATAAAGTTGATGAAGGAACATCAAACCGTCTTTTACCATACAGTTTAGTGCGAGCGCGTGGCTTTATAAGGTATAACGAATCCGCAAATTGAAGTGTTCACTGTGGATGGTAGACTTGAACTAGTTCCTGGATGTATGCTGGAGCTAATCCATGCAGAGCCTTGAAAGTACACAATAGGATTTTATATTTCGTTCGATATGTCACACGTAACCAGTGAAGCAATATGAGAATTCCAACACCGCGACTTTGTTAGTGTATATTCTTCTAGACCTATCAGCTAGCTAGCCTACACAACGCCAGTACATCCCTAGACCCATCGGCTAGCTAGCCTACACAACGCCAGTACATTCCTAGACCCATCGGCTAGCTAGCCTACACAACGCCAGTACATTCCTAGACCCATCGGCTAGCTAGCCTACACAACGCCAGTACATTCCTAGACCCATCGGCTAGCTAGCCTACACAACGCCACTACATTCCTAGACCCATCGGCTAGCTAGCCTACACAACGCCACTACATTCGTAGACCTATCGGCTAGCTAGCCTACACAACGCCAGTACATTCCTAGACCTAATGGCTAGCTAGCCTACACAACGCCAGTACATTCGTAGACACATGGCCAGGGCTGCGTTCAAGATCGTAGCGGCTAGCCAAGGGGCTAGGTATGGTGGCTGATTTGTGCCATTTTACGATGTGTTGTCTTTTCCCCTCCCACTCATATTCATTGGGTTTCTCGCCGTCTCTGTTCTGATGTGAGTACTTTTTGCGTTCTAAGCACAGGGACTTGCTCGTGTCTAAAAACAGTTGTAAAAATCTTTTAAAATATCGTATTGTTTACTATTTTCACGGAATCAAGTCCCCGTGTCACAACGTACTTGAGAGCATTACATAACGTAATAACGTGTGATAACTTTCAATGCTTCAAAAACTTTATTTTTTCATTTAATATTATATTTTAGATACAATGTACTTTATCGTGAATTCTAACTGTGACAATTTTGCTTAAAGGGACTAATTCACGATTTTCTCCAAAATTTTCTATTTCACTTTTAATGATAAAAATCTACTGTCTAATTTGTTTAAAAGATTTCACATAAAAACCAAGGTTATACATTATTACAAAGGCCCATTTTAAAAAGTTATAATTATTTGTTTTGTAAACAAAGATTGGAGTATGTTATTGTTTACATTTTCAAAAGAAATGGATATTGATCTAAGTTTATTGTATCTTTCACATTTCAAGCATTTTGGGGGTAAAATGTGTCATCTAAAAGTTAAAATTTGTGATTATGCAAAATTAAGATGCTTTACATTACAAAATCAACATTTCACTTGTCTGTTTGTTTACATAAAAAGACTCGAGTCTTTGTTTACATAACACAGATTTAAGGCTAAAATATTGCTTTAATTCTTGTATTCAGAAGATCAAAAATTTGGCTGTCAACATTAAATGAGTTATATTTTTAATGTTTAACAACAAGAATGAAAAATATTTTTATCAAAAATCGTGAACCAGTACCTTTTTAAGGGACACGACACTGATGGGGTACCACCCATATCGTTTCATTGATATCTCCCATTATCTGTTTTATAACTCATCCTTTCTTAAGATCGAGTTCTTTGCTACTTTGAGCTTTATATCATGTCGTAACAAAAACTTTGATGTTACGCATAGCACCAAGATCGTCATTCATCCCTAAACAATCCACTTCCGCTTTTCTACATGGATCGTTGTCCTTAATCGTTTTACTTGTTTCGGCCGTATCAACACAGAATTCCTTGACGGCGAATGAATTTCGTAGACGACAAGATGATTCTTCTGGTAGTGCTATTTTTTCTATATCATCTTCAGCATATTCAGTCACTAACAGTGAGGGGAATTTCATCATTAGTGAGTTTCTCAGAACTGCATCATAGTTGGGAGGAGCGGCTGTCGTGTTTTGGACACTGTGGGTACTATTTTTCTGTGGTGGATCTTGCTGCCTATGGGGCGTAGAAGGATATGGTGGGACCATCTGTCCCTTCCTGGTCCTTGTTCCCTCCCCCTTAACATTATCTGAGTGTACGGAAGGATTAGTCACCAAAAACACATCAATCCCCGTACCGAGCCCCGCCTTCTTGAGTCTTGCCCTTTTTTCTGTTTGAATCCAATTCTGATTGTGAATAGCAAGAATATCAACCTCTTGTTGATTTTGGAAGGATTCAGATGTTTCATGATTTATATTTTCACGAATGAAGTCATATCGCGGAACATGTGTTTCACAAAGTGTGAATCAAATCTGGAAGACTTTCATATATGTTGTCTATTGACTGCTTCTATTTCGTAAAAGCATTTTCTAGATTTTCCCGCTGTGTGTTGTATGATTTAAATTCTTCTTTCATTTCTGTCAAACTTGTTTCCTTTCCCATGCAGACGGGTGTGTTGTGGAAGTTTCTGATAGGGGCTACTCGTGGCCTTGAGTTTATTATAGATATATCTATGAATCTCGGTCAAACGGTCTTCATCTCCAGACAATTTTTAGGTAATTCATTTCGTCATTTTATTAATTTCACTTTATTAAAACTGACAGAAAATAGCAAAAATAACTACGTAGAAGATATATTTCAACCCCTACCAGGGCTTTGCCCTAGACCCACTGGGGGGCCTAAAAGGCGGCCCTCAGACCCCCTACCTCATAAAGTTGCGATCCCCCCCCTTAACCGCAATTCCTGGACCCGTCCCTAATCTACGCGTAAGATCGCACAAAAACTCTGACATATCCAATAAATTGCAGTTAAATACTACCAGGGTAGCAGTTTTGTCTGACTTCTTTTATGGTGAGGAATTTTGTGACCTATTTGGACCACAGGGACTTAGCCCGTCTTGGGCCCGAACTCTGTGATGCTATAAATATAAATATCTATTTTTATAGTTTCACAGAGTTCGGGCCCAAAACGTGTTTCCGGTTCAATATCCCATAAGGATATTTGGCATTTAAACTGCGTACCCTGGATATACTAAGCGTCAACTAAGGATGTTGATGCGTATGTCTGTAATGTCGCCATTGTGAAGGCGAACGAGTTTAATGAACGTGGGTTGTGTGTGTGTGTGCATGGGGGGTGGGTTATGGAGCGCCAAATTAACATAAACTCAAATAATTGAAGATATCTTCAATTATTTGAAGATATCATCAATTCATTTGATGCGCGCAACAATTTAATTAAAGATCTCTTCAAATAATTAATGATATCTTCAATTCTGAATTATTGCGCGCATTAAATGAATTGGTGATAGCATTAATTCTTCTGCTGAATTGATGCGCGCTTTAATTGAATTAATGAGCTCTTCAAATGAATTAATGATATCAACAATTGAATTGATGCAATTGAAGAGAGCAATAATTGATATAATGCGCGCATTAAATCAATTGATGAGAGCATTAATTGAATTGATGCGCGCATTAATTCATTTGATGAGAGCAATAATGGATTTAATGCGCGCATTAATTCAGTTATTGCTCTCTTCAATTGAATTAATGATATCTTTAATTCATTTGAAGAGAGCAATAATTCTTCTAGAGAGAGCAACTAAATAATTAAAGATATCTTCAATTCAACATATCCACAATTGAATTAATGATCTCTTTAATTGAATTGTTGCTCTCTTTAAAAGAATTGATGCGCGCATTAATTCCTTATACAAAAGCATTGTAAATAATTAAAGATATCTTCAATTGAATTAAAGAGATCATCAAATTATTTATACCGAGCTCTAAATCAATTATTGCGAGCAATATTTCTACGAAATTAATGCTCTCATCAATTGAATTGAAGAGAGCAATAATTGAATTAATGCGCGCATTAAATCAATTATTGCTCTCATTAATTCAATTGATGCGCGCATTAATTCAATTGATGAGAGCAATAATTGAATTGAAGCGAGCATTAATTCATTTGATGAGAACAATAATTAATTTAATGCGCGCATTAATTCAATAAAAGAGAGCAATAATTGAATTGATGATATCTTCAAATAATTGAAGATATCTTCAATTATTTGAGTTTATGTTAATTTGGCGCTCCATAGTGGGTGGGTGGGGTATTTTGCTGTTTGGGCCCGAACTCTGTGATGCTATAAATATAAATATCTATTTTTATAGTTTCACAGAGTTCGGGCCCAAAACGTGTTTCTGGTTCAATATCCCATAAGGATATTTGGCATTTAAACTGCGTACCCTGGATATACTAAGCGTCAACTAAGGATGTTGATGCGTATGTCTGTAATGTCGCCATTGTGAAGGCGAACGAGTTTAATGAACGTGGGTTGTGTGTGTGTGTGTGTGCATGGGGGGTGGGTGGGGTATTTTGCTGTTTACAATGTAATTTGTCACTCGTTAGAAAATAAATGAGAAAAAATACACTTCCAGATAGTTGACCAATAATGTATCATATATATTGAGAAAACATCCCCCTAAAGAAGCCCAGATCACGGACGGTAATGTATCATACATAGTAAGAAAAGGTCCCCCAAAGACGTCCGAACCACGGACGGTAATGTATCATACATAGTAAGAAAAGGTACCCGAAAAGAAGTTCCGACCACGGACGATAATGTATCATATATAGTAAGGAAAGGTCCCCGCACCATGGACGAAGTTGCGAGTGGAATACCTATGGACAGGTTGCTATAAAAATCTTATGAAAATTACATACCACTGATGATGTTGAATTTTTATACGCTATATATTTCACAAAGTATACTTTTAATAGGAAAATTCCTCTATACCGAAGTCATGGACCGCTTAAGTGTCCGTCAGATGATTTTCAATCTGACCAGGGGCGATGATATGAAAGTACCCCTTTTCGTGATGCTGGCAAAAACGATGGAATTTTTTTTTTACCGTATGTAAAGTGATAAGAATCCAGTGTAATGTTTAACCAGGCGTTGTTAGCAAGTTCTTTAGAGCCGTCACTCGCATGTGCACAACTTCCGTATATCAGACATGTCACTGTCACTATACTTAGAATAAGATTGAAAATACTCCGAGAGATCGGTGCATTTGATGACTAGTGGGCGTGGGAGTTAAAGGAAACGATGAAAGCACATACTAGTACATCAGGGAAACAATGGGTCGTCAAAAAAGTACCAAAATCGAAAGTTCTTGTGACAAAATATTTGATTCAGGTTGTGGAGTACGAGTTGTCAAAATATGCATGCTAGGTCTTCAGGGACATTATATTAAAATAGTTAACTGTAGAAATGGGATCACACAGGTATCCAGGCATGACATAAATTTAGAATACCGATAGGTCCAACTCGAATTTTGAAATACATGTAAATCTAATATAGGAAATATTGATGTCTTATAAGTCAATGAAATTCAGGTCGAGATAAATTTTTAATTATGATTCAAAATATCAATGAAGTGTTTATGTAATTTTAAACAAATTAAGAAAAATAAAGTGGTATGTAATTAATATCATATTTAAATATTCTATGGAACATAGGCACGTGGGGAGAGGGGAGGGAGTGGGGTTACTGCCCCAACCAGAGTCTTCCATATTTGCTTAAATTCAATTCATATTTAAATATTTTATTGAACACAGTTGTTAAGGGCAAACTAACAACTAAAATTTATGACAAACGGGATGACTTTAGCTTTTCCATTGTTAACTTTGCATATTTATTAATAATCATTATATTATCATTTGTCTTAAATGATATGAAACGCGAGAGCATGTTCTACATATGATTAAAAAACCAGTTGTTATAATGTTCTTATCAGAAAGCTTCAGTTACATGAATTTCATCATGTGAGTGTACATTTAATCTACACGTACACGGCATAGACTTCACACAAAACGTTTAGTTACGCGTATTACCGGAAGTACGTGTAGTAGTTAATCGTTATCGTTCCTTACACTCATATATCATGTATGTGAGCAAGGAATGATAATTCTGGGTAGAGATTGCACAACTGGTAGCTGCACATAAAATATCGCGTCATACCGCCGAAGTACACAAATTTTGATGACGTTACAGGTACACTTTCAATAACTATTTGTAACTAAACCTCTCTGTTTAAGAAATAAGGTATCATTTTAAAAATATCTATCGGGATATAGATACGGGTTGGTCACGTGATCAAATTCCATATAGCCCGAAGTATTGCTCGTAATAGTGTTAGGGGCGATATCAAAAGTTCAATGTCTGACAAAAAACAAAATTCACATAGTTTTCACTAAGACCCACCCCCACCCTTCCCCTTTAAAATTGAATATGATGAATGTTGAAACTAATCGATTAACAGGTAATAACATAACATTCTGCATACCTTTTTTTATTGTTTATTCACAAATAATTGATTGATTGTATCAAGATTAACGTCTCTCTCGAGAAATTTTCACTCATATGGAGACGACACTAAGACCAGTGAGGGGCTTCTAATTTAGACAAATGCTCGCTTACGGCCTTTGGGCAGTGGGGGTTCTCTAGCTGCGACACGGGGCATCCGTTTTTGAGGTCATTTCCGAGGACCCGTGACATTCACACCCGATGCCGAGCGTTTGGCGATGGAACTGTCACTACCTGTTTTAATGACTTAGGTCTGTCGACTTCACACGGTTGTCCCGTGTCGCAGTAGGTGTGGCACGCTAAAGAACCCTCACTGCTCAATCTGACTAAAGTATAGACCTATATTAGATATAATATAGGTCTGTACTTTAGTCAGATTGCCCCACTGCTCAAAGGCTGTAAGCACCGAGCAAAGACCTAGATTTAAAGCCCTTTGAACACCGGTCTTGGTGACGTCTCCATATGAGTGAAAAATTCTCGAGAGAGACGTTAAGCAAGATACAATCAATCGATTATACCGATTGATGGGCTGTTCTTAACAGACTGATTTTGATTACGGATTACTCCGTTTACCTGATCAAGATATAGGGTTCACGTCGAGTATGACCGGTTAATAGGGGATGTTTACTTCTGTTAGGCACCTGATCCGATGGCCATCCCTGGTGTGTCTGCCTAACTTCTGTGGAAACGAGGGGTTCTTCATATTCGGATATAAATAAGCCCCTCGTTTCCAAAGAAATTATTTATCTACAGAAAAATTTGATCTATATTTATGGTATCACAGAGTTCGGGCCCAAACGGGCTTAGCTCCTGTGGTTTACTGGTGTGGTCTGCTACCGGCTCGGTTAATGTATGCCGATTCTGTTCTACGGCTCTCGTGCGGTGGTCATTCCTCAAAAGGGGCTTAAAAATGGGAGTAACCCCAACCTAGGGTAAAACAAAGTACAACCTGTATGGTTTGATGCAGAATTTTGTCTAGATTATGGAAATGATGTTTGTAGTTTGATAAAATGTATTTGACTTAGCCTAAATTTGGAATTTCTGTCACAAAGTCACACTATTTTTTGTGAAAAAAAAATAGTAAGTGCATTTTGTCCAATTATGGCTGACTTTATGCAGGAAATCAAACAAAAATGGTTCTAAACCACGTAGTCTAACCCAGCCAATTGTATCATGCATTTTATATGACAATACTGTGCAGGGTTTTTGGATAATGAATGAAATATGGACTTAAATTGTCAAAAACGTCTTCATTTTTCGTTCCGAGTACCCCCATTTCGTGCGTCTGACAGACCCATTCACCATAGAAGTGGCACATACTACACATCAAAATTTGTCTCATTATCCCTTCTCTCTAATGGTATATATGTTACCGGGATTTTAATACAAATTCTCCTGTTGTCAACCAGTTTGGCTGTCGTCGGATCCTTGTAGATTTTCTTGGCATAACTTCCTGGCTTTCCTCCTCCTCATCATCATCCATAACACCGGTGTCATCATTTACACTAGCTACTTCCTCTGCAACTGTTGAAGTTTCACTAGGTTCTTCCTCTGCTACTATTGAAGCGCTTCCTATTTCTGAAATATCATCTTGAGTAGTGTACTGCTGCTCCTCAAGACCGGTTGAGGTCTGATGATCAGTAATTACCAAAATGTCTTCCTCTGATGATGAGTCATGCACTTCTGGAATTGGTTTCTTTTTCAGTTTCCTTGGTTTGGGAATAGGTCGTTGCTTTGTCTTCTTTTCTGTTGCCTGAATCTGATTTATATCCTTGGTATTGTCCTCTGGAATATAACCAATTGGGAGTAACAGATTTCTGTGTAATGTTCTTCTCTTACTTTCTCCTGTTTGTTTCTTCACTACATAAACTGGAATATCCGGATTAGGTTGTTCTAAAACTATATAAGTATCATCCTCCCACTGATTAGCTAACTTGTGTTTACCATCAAAAGCTACTTTCTTGACTAAAACACTATCTCCAATCTGTAAAACTGATCCCCGTGTCCTTAGATCATATCTATCCTTCTGTTTGTTCTGTGATTGACTACTTTGTTTCGATGCTAATTTATATGCCTCTAGAAGTCTATTTCTTAACCTTTCTACATATTTTGTCTGTGGCTCTGTTTTATTCTGTTTTAAGCCGAAAGCAATATCAATTGGTAAATTAGGTTCCCTACCAAACATTAAGAAGAATGGCGATTGTCCTGTTGATTCATGGCGAGTACAGTTGTACGCATGAACTAAACAAGCTACATGAGATTTCCAATTTATTTTCTTGTTAGAATCCAATGTTCCTAGCATACTAAGTAGTGTACGGTTGAACCGTTCTGTGATACCGTTTCCCATTGGATGGTATGGAGTTGTATGGGACTTCTTAATTCCTAATAAAGTACACAGTTCTTTTACTAAATTGCTCTCGAAATTTGCTCCTTGGTCTGAATGTAGTCTTTTTGGAATACCATAATTTGGAATAAACTGGTTGAAAATAATTTCTGCGGTAGTTTTAGCCGTTTGATTCTTTGTAGGGAAAGCTTGTGCGTATTTAGTAAAATGATCTGTCACAACCAATATGTTCTGATGTCCTCCTTTTGACTGCTCCAAAGATAAAAAATCTATACAAACTAGTTCCAGTGGTTGTGAGGTTTGAATATTAACTAAAGGTGCCAAATCTGGTTGGGTTTTTCTCTTGATACAGTTCCTACAATTATTTATCCATTGCTCAATATCTTTTGTCATCCCTGGCCAATAAAATCTATCTCTAATTAAATTTGTTGTCCTGTCTCTGCCCTGATGTCCCATTTCATCATGTACAGCTTGCAAAATAATGTTGACTTGTGATTTTGGAACTACTAGTTGGAGTCGATTTCGTTCCTGGATTTTCACTTTTCTGTATAGTACATTATCCTTCATTTCCAATTGATCAAAAATCTTATACAGTGGACTAGCTGGTAATTCTCCTTTCCTTGGCTTTGTACCTTTATCAACAAATGTTCTCCAAGATCTTAACTCTGGATCATTCATCTGAACTAAATCCCACTGTATTGTATCACTGACTCCCATGTGTAGGTCAATCTCTGCCATTGATACAGCTTGAGGATTGCATGACAAAGTCTCTATGTATGGTATCTGCGTTCTGTTACAAATCGAGTTGATTGATTTAGCTGGAATTCTTGAGAGTGCATCTGCATCCTGGTTGTTCTTGCCTGTCCTGTACAAAATCTCAAAATTATATGCACCTAATGAAGCCAACCATCTATGTCCAGTAGCATCTAATTGGGCGGTGGAAAGAACATATGTAAGCGGATTGTTATCTGTAAGAACTATGAACTGGTTGCCGTATAAATAATCATGGAATTTGTCACAAATAGCCCATTTGAGTGCAAGAAACTCAAGCTTGTGTGCTGGGTAATTTTTCTCTGCCTTTGATAATCCACGACTTGCATATGAAATAGCTCTCTTAAATCCTGCTTGCTCCTGATATAATACCGCTCCTAGTCCTTGGCCACTGGCATCTGTATGTATCTCAAATGGCTTATTATAATCAGGATAACTAAGTACTGGAGCTGAAGATAATTTCTTTTTCAAATGATCAAATGCTTCCTGTTGTCTACTTCCCCACTCCCATGTTTTCTGTTTAGTCTGTTTATTCTTCTTTTTCTTACTAGTTGATGGCATCAATTCTGTCAGTGGTCTTGAAATTTGACTGAAATTTTTTATAAATCTTCTATAATATCCTGTGAATCCTATAAATCTCCTTACATCCTCAGGTGTTGATGGAACAGGCCAGTTTACTACTTTTTCCACTTTTTCTGGGTCAGTTTCCACTCCGCTCTCCGAAACAATATGGCCTACATACTTCACTTTAGTTTTGAAAAACTGACATTTCTTGGGCGATAATTTCAGGTTTGCAGATCTTATCCTGTCAAATACTGATTCTAATCTATGAAGATGCTCTTTGAATGTCCTAGAAAATATTATGATGTCATCTATGAATATGCAGCATATTTTCAAATGATAATCTCCTAATATTTCTTGCATTAATCTCTGGTATGTAGCAGGTGCTCCTGTCAATCCGAATGGCATCCGATTAAATTCATACAGTTCAAGTGGTCCGACTGTAAATGCAGTTCTTTCCTTGTGTTCTTTGCATATCTCTACCTGGTGATATCCTGACTTCATATCAATGACTGAAAAATACTTATTTCCTGCCATGGCATCCAACATCTCTTCAATTCTTGGAAGTGCGTATGCATCTTTCTTTGTCCGTTTATTTAGCTGTCTAAAATCCACACAGAATCTCAATGTGTTGTCCTTTTTTCTAACTAATACAACGTTTGAAGCCCATGGTGATTTTGATTTTCTGATGATTCCTGATTGTAGTAAAAGTTGTATATGTTCCCTAACATCATTAATCATAGATGGCGCTATTTTCCGATATCGTTGTTTGAATGGATGAGTGTCAGTTAATTCAATCCTGTGGTCTACATCAGTTGCATGTCCTACATCTGTATCTCCAGTGGAAAATATGTCTTTGTATCTCGATATAAACTCATTTGCCTGTTTGAATTCCTCCTTAGTGATATCTGCTTGATCTACAATTATCTTGCTTAATACCTCTGGAATATCTGTAGATTTCTTTGTTATTTCCTCAATACTAACTGGTTGTATTTCGCAAAGTATAGAATTTGGTCTAATAATTTCTGTCCCTGTTGTTATGTTGCTTATATAAACATCTATTTCTGAAGATTTATTATCATACTGAAGTAAAGATGGCTCAATATCTAAATCTGGACTGCTGGATTTCGCTGCTGGAACCAATATAGCAGATGTCTGATGGTATGGCACTGTGTTTTCTATAAATCCTTTTAATACCATGTTTGTATTTGGAGGTACTTTGATTATTCCTGATTCCCCACTTCGGACTATGCCAATGCGAAAATTATTCCGCCTTAATTCCTTCTCTCTCAAGTGGATAGATCTAAATGTAAGGTACCATGGCGTCTTGAAGTTCGAAGTTTGAAGATACCTATCTCCTGATTTTCTTTTGCAATTCTCAATCAATGATTTTAGAATGTTGGTTCCTAGAAGAAGTGGTACTCGATTGTTGTATTGACTGTCTGGAATAACTAATAGAATTGCATTCAATGGATTCTCTATGCCTTGAATTTCTAGTTCTACTTCTATGAATCCTTCATATGGCAATGGGTTTCCATCTGCACACTCGATGTTCATTATATTGTCTAATTCCTGGATATGGATATTGTTTAAATATTCCAAGTAAAATTTCTTACTAACTGTAGATACTGTTGATCCTGTATCTAAGAGAGTCGATGCTGTAATTCCATTAATATGTGGTATTAATATTAATATGTAGTCCCTACGTGGGCGCCATTTGTTACCGGGTGATAACTCAAACAAGTATACCGGTCACAAGGTTTATTTATCACAATCGCTCAGAATAACATCATTCACAGATCATCCAAATGTTATCCAATAAATATCATCCAAAAGATTCTACAACAAGTAATAACAAATATTAAACATGCACACATTACATATTACACGACATAAAATCACGGACAGACATGACAAAGAAATAATTCCATATTAATCTTCATTAATCACATAAATAGAATTGCCTTTTCTTCATCAGATCACATCATTAATATAAAATCATAATTAATCCAATTTACTTAATATTCTGCATTTAAACTAAGAACCTGTCCAGAACATATAATGGCAAGACAAACATATCAAACACCACCTAAACAATACATAACACACTCTTACCAAATATGTGGTATTAGAATCCGGATGGATCTATAGTAATGTGTAGATCTGGTGTATATCTATCAATTAATACAAACATATATATTACTCAGATTTCTGAAGCAATACACTCATTATGAAATAAATAGAAATAAAATAATCATACTACTCTTACTCTCACTCACTCTATGCATAAAATCCTTAACATAATTAGTAACTGACCTGATTAGTAGATTGTAGTCTGTAAGTCCAAATGTCCAAAGTTTTCAACTAAAGTATGACACAACTGCCCAATTCAATTTCTAAATTCAAACTGAATCTTACACTGACCAAGAACTGTCATGTGACCAATAATTAAGAAACGAACCGATGAACCATGAAAAACAATCCGTAACCAACCTAAACTATAGCTGGCCATAAGGGAAATACTCAAATATTAAAAGTTGTTCAATACCAACTATGGAAACCTGTTTGTGTATTTATTGCACATATTAAGCTGATATTATTTATCGTAAAATTAAAAACACTGAACACATGTAATAATATAAATTAAACATTTTATTATTCCAGACGGGTAAGGATGCTCTACCACATATAGTTTGCATGTATGGCATAATTCATTAGGCTGTAAGACTGCGAAATGTTACCCACCCCCTCAAATTTGAGAAATCGTTAAAAATTTTGTGAATTTGTATAAATTGTACAAAGGTTATTCTATGGTAATTATATCAAAACTAAAGTGGTTAATTATTATATGCACAACAACATGAATTAGCACAAATTAGGACATGTGAGTTTATATACAATACCCAGAGGGTTCTGTGTTACATGGTACCATGTGGCACTGTATAAGTAACAGTTTTAAATCAAAATTTAGGCTAATCATTTTGACTTTGCATGTTCGTGGATTTTTAGTAACATATGTTCATATTGATATATTTGTAGCTGTCTTACAAACGCACATGCAGTTGTATGTGAAAGTTTGTGAAGCGCTGAAAACAATGCCTCCCGTGTTATTCAATTGAATAAGGTGTACACTTTTCACAGATTTGTAACAACTATAAGTAGTAAATAACAGTTTATTTCAGACTGGGCTGATGGACTTTAAAGTGTAACAGTCATGGAGCTCGGAGAACCTCCTCTGAAGAAACACTGCTCATCGCAATGTATCATATATCTAAAGCAATTGACTGGCCAAGTTGTGAAAAAATCCATCAGAAATCGGCCTACTGTCCCTAATTCACACCTGTGGGGTACGTAGAGATGATCTCGCCAAGAGACTTTTACCCATCAAAGACCAAATTCTGGCCAGCGATTATCCTGTATCTTTTCATAAGGCTTGTAGGGCACAGTAAATCGAACCTAAAATATGCAGTAAAGGCACCAGAATCAGCCACGGAAGGAGGTAGTGGCTCGTACGACAACCATAGAAGAGTTCCGTGAAGTCGGAATTATAGAAGAACACAATCCGAAACAGTTGCCTAGCTACTGGGATAATTTTCTAACCGGAGATGTTCTGCTCCACATGTTTCGTGCTGAGCGAGAGGGCAACTTCGAACTGCACCTTCAGTCCACCTTCGAAGCTGTACCGTGGTTTTACGCTGCAGATAGAAATCAGTACAAGAAATTTGCTCCCATACATGTAGCAAAAATGATAACATTGAAGACAGTTATTAGTGATACATATAGTTATTTCACATGTCACATTGATGACAAAGTAGATATGGTACTTCGACTTCGATTTACCAATCTCTCACCAGAGGGCGTTACGCTATGCTCCACAACAGCTTGCGTAGCGCGCCCTCTGGTGAGAGAATGTTCGATAAGGAATTCAGTATATTTTCGTGTCACAAGCTTAAGCAATTACTGATTACCCAGATGTACAATGTACTTTGTCTTAATATAAGTGAACTGAGTTGTAGGGGGAATTAATTCATATAATTATAGGGAATATTTGATTATACTGAATCATTGCTATTAAAAAGACAGATTAAACTTGTTGCTATTTGGCCATTCTCTCACCAGAGGGCGTTACGCTATGCTCCACAACACGTGAAAGTGAAGCTTGCGTAGCGCGCCCTCTGGTGAGAGATTGGCTATTTGGCTTCAATTAGTTAAATGGTTTTCTTGTGTGTGACTTTTAGAATAAATGAAAATCCACCAACTATTACTACGGAGAGAACGCACCTAATAGATATGTCATAGCTTTATATATGTAACCTATGTAAATAAATTATCATTAATCATTTATTACTCATTGTTGCATAAGTGTAAATATGTTTTTATTTCTGCGCTCAGGTGTGACAGACCACGTGTGTTTGTGTGTGTGTATGTGTTTATAACTGACCACTGGACTTCCCTATACTTGTTTAACCGGTTTCTAATACTCACTCACTTTCCCGCTTTTACTAACCCAGGTCCGCACTCTCGGCGCTACCCTTGAAGGGAACAGATGTAATTGAATATCTGCATAGCATTTAGTCTTCATATTTCTTATTGAGGAAATATATGTACCGGTGTTTGGTAATTATTCATGATAATGTTAACTATATGTAATTGTGATATTCATTGTCATATTTAAACGTATTTCTAATTATTCATTTTATTTCAGGTTTTCACTTAAAAGTTTTAATAAACTTATCCCTCAGACTGATAGTATTTGTCTCTGGTTACATATAACAGCACTAAAACAACTTATCTAGACTCTAATACAGCTTATTTATGATAAGTTTGCATTGTTGTGCATGATTGATCACTTAATTTATCTTCGATATATTTGCCATTTTATACAAATGCAAAGTGGATAACTGTGTAACGTGCAAGGGAGGTCACTGCCTGTGAACCCCCGCGGGCTCGTACCCGTGATAGAAACGGATAGCCCTGAGATGCTGCAATATGTACAATGCGCAGACTTAATCAGTTGTACTGCGCCTATATAGGATCCATTGACTGGTAGCGAACAAGTGCACTGGCAGGGAATTCCACACACCAGCGCACCTCCACAAGGACAAGCAGGGATGTCCGCACACCTGCCCTTGCGCAGTGATAGGCAGGGATGACCGCACACCTATCACTATATAAATAGCGGTTCTAATCAGAGACACTGGCAGGGATTTCCGCACACCAGAGCTCTACCACAAGACAGGCAGGGATGTCCTCACACCTGATCTTGCGCAGCAACAAGCAGGGATGTCCACACACTTGTAGCTATGAGATGCCAAATCCAGAGCAGGGTGTGACCACACACTCTGGCAGTAATAAGCAGGAATGACCGCACACTTATTACTAAGACGTACAGTATAAGTAGGGAAGTCCGAACACTTATACATACCTAACAGGGTTTGTCGAGTTTAACCTCTAGAACCGTTCTCCCCCGTACCCATCGTATAGAAGAATCCTATATATCCGCAGTACCATAATGATCCGTAGTGTATAATTACTTATAAATTAAAACAAAATACTAATCATACCCAAACTGGCTAATCTTTATAGAAACACACAATGATTATAATTGCATGTACTTTAATTCAAAACTAACCATCATGAAATATTTATTTGAGTATGTCTAATAAGCAATTAAAATGACAAGGGCGATAACTCTCGCAATAAAGATAACATAAGGAATACAGCTTTCCGCTTCAACTGAATAAATTAACTACACCTATACTCCGTACAAGTTAATTCGACAACTGTTCATGTGGTATGTATCCAAAAATAGTCGGTCATGTTACCTAGTCACGTGACCTAATCACATGCAAACTAAAGCTAGAGATGGCGTTCAGTAGGATTGTGTTGGTGGTGCTTTTGATAAAAACAGGTTTGTAAATCTAGGTTTATTAATTTATTTTACAGCCACAAAACGCTTTCGCTTTGATGGGGAAAGGAATATTGATTGCATATTGGCATGAACATTTTCTAAGTTTCCAAAAGCACTAAAATACTAGCTATTAGTATATAACTAGCACTTGCCGGTAGATACTAAGATTGGCAGTGATCCCTCCTAGTGCATGAGGACATGTTAATGTATTTAGGAATCATTCAGATATGTGCTTGTATATTGTTTATCAATATTGTTATTTATCAATTCATACCAGGAAGTTGAAAAGATATGATTCCTGGAGACTTCCTTATATCATTACACTTGCATTTAAGATATTGTCTGCAATGATTTATTTGCAAGATTAAGATCACCTAAATGACCCTCAAACTATCAGAACGGAAATGTATAGGGAAGGCCAGGAGAAAATCTATGGCTGGACCAGGGTTGGGGTAATTAAAAAAGTAATTGTAATTAATTGCAATTACATTTTTTGAAGTAATTGGATGTAATTTGTAATTGAAGATTTTTTAATTACAAGTAATTGTAATTTAGTTAATTACCTGAGGAAAACACCCTGTAATTCAATTACTTTTTTAATTACTTTCAATTACAATTACTTTTAATTATAATCCAGGACCACAATATTTGTTTTAGCATGATTTTATTGCAATATTGCTCAAGTCTATTTGATACTTGAGTCAATTTTTTATTATGTGTATTAAAAACCAAAATACTTCCCTCTCTCTCTTTCTCTCTTGGCAGTCTTTATATAAGCTGTAGTAGATGAAATTTAAGCTTGATCTACAGGTACAAATCTCACAGACCAGTATACTATACATTGTGGTTTGCAAAGAACTCTCTCTCTCTCTCTCTCTCTCTCTCTCTCTCTCTCTCTCTGTCTCAAAGGGCAGTGCATGTGTTTTTAAGCTGATCAAATCTCATGGAGAAAATTGAACAGGTGAATTCAAGCCACCAGGGAGTGTATTGTTCTCAGAGCCCCAGGTAAAGCCATATCATTCTTGAATGTTCCTGAACAAGGAAGATGTCTAGTAGATCTCCACTATTCCGATATTTTGAAATCCTGGAGTGTTGTGGGCAAAGCTTTTCGGCTGGACAGATGCTGTTTAAATGATAGCACCTTTGAGAAACTGCTGATGACCAAATGTAATAGCTGAATGAAACAGTAATCTGAGATAAATTTGTAAATGTGTTATCATTCATACATTATGTTATATAATTTACCACTAGTTTTCTAATAAAATTTGAGAAAGTAATTTGTAATTTAATTAATTACTTTTGCAAAGTAATTGTAATTTAATTAATTACATGCTCTAAAAATGAGTAATTTAATTTAATTGAAGAAAATAGCAAAGTAATCGTAATTTAATTAATTACATTTCAATGTAATTTACCCCAACCCTGGGCTGGACTGGGAATTGAACCCAGGACCCCAGCATTAATTTAGTCAGACCTTTAACCACAGAGCTTAGACCCAGACTGACATCCACAGTCCATATAGTTCTAACTACCACAGAAACAACAGGCATTATGTATAACACTAAGCTGTCTGGGAAAGTGACTGTGCAGTGCATGTTAGTTATAGTAAATAGTAGTAATAGTAAATAGTAGTAACTAAATGATCAATATCATGAATTGGTGAAATGATCGATTTTGATTTTTTCTTCAATTTTCTAAAGATCTTACTACCAAATTAGTTTCTGCATTGGTACCCCCACCCTACCCCACTGCATGTGATCTCTGCAGTTATCAATCATTAATTGAACAGTACATTCTGAAAGATAATCTAGTATTGACGAGTATGGTATTTAGTGTGACCAAGTCACATGACTTATTTCATGTTATATCAGTGTCATGTGACTTTTATTGTAACAGCTAATACCTTTTCTCAGTTTTTTTGGGTCAGGTTCATAAAATTGTATCATTTTGCTGTAGAAATTGTACGACGAGCTCGACTGAAATAAATTGTTGTGCAGACTGTCACCAGTTGCTGTTGTACTTCTGTAAAATCATATAAAATTTTTTATGTTCTTATTCGTTCCACTCAAATGAACATAAATAATTTATAAAATAAACACAAACACGTATAATAGGATGTGAAGCGCTCTGATAGTGCAGTTTAATTATTTCAACTATATACAATATTCATATCTTCTTTATCTTCCTATCTACAAAACAAAACAAACTTTAAGTAACAATCTAAAAAACATGTAAAGCAAGGGCGGGTGGGTGGGTATTCAGTTATCTGTACTTAAAAGAGCCTTCGAATGGCTATAAGTCTTTCTGCGCTAACAGCGGTCAGTTAAAACCCGTGCTATGAATATTTAAATGTCACCTGACAAGGTGACCAGCATTACAACCAATAGATTACACGTATAAATAAACTCGAACACGTGTTATTCCACCTTTAATAAATACATGTATTATGAGAGAAATGAGTGTGTTTGTTCTCATGTTTGGACTAGTTTTCATGCTTGAAAGAGTTGTTATTTATTAAAATAAATGAATAAATGCGATATTTCACTGCAATTCAGTTCCACTTGTTCATGAAAATTTTGAATTTATAAGTATGTCTACGGCATTAAGTGCCCCCAAAATTAATTATTTTACAGTATTTCTTAAAGGTTGGATTATAAGGACAATATATGCTTTTTATGATATATTGATTACAAATTCTGCCGTGGCTAAACATATCAGTCATCAGTCTGTGTATTGATCATCAGTCTCTCTATTTATCACATGTTCATGTGTCATTGGAAGTGTAAACATTGTCAAGAACCACAAGGCCAATTTCAAACAAACTTGACACAATTTGACTTCATTTAAGCATCCATGTGGCAAGGAGATTTTGAAAAAGAAATCTGCATTTCTAAAGTAAACTAGTTAATTCAGATAGCGAATTAAAATGTAACATGTTTAAAAATTATTCTTTCAATTCATCATCCACTGTGATCTCATTCACACCCTGATGTCAATTATCTCATCCACACCCTGCGGTCAATAATATCAACACCCTGAGGTCAATAATATCATCAATACCCTGAAGTCAATAATATCATCAACACCCTGAGGTCAATAATATCATCAACACCCTGAAGTCAATAATATCATCAACACTCTGAGGTCAATAATATCATCAACACCCTGAGGTCAATAATATCATCAACACCCTGAGGTCAAGAATATCATCAACACCCTGAGGTCAGTGATCTCATCCACACCCTAAGGTCAGTACTCTCATCCACACCCTAAGGTCAATAATCTCATCCATACCCTGAGGTCAATAATCTCATCCACACCCTGAGGTCAATAATCTCATCCACACCCTGCGGTCAATAATATCATTAACACCCTGAGGTCAAGAATATCATCAACACCCTGGGGTCAATAATATCAACACCCTGAGGTCAATAATATCATCAACACCCTGAGGTCAGTGATTTCATCGACATCATGAGGTAAATGATCTTGTCCACATCCTGAGGTCAATGATATCATACACATCCTGCAGTCAGTAAACTCATCCACACCTTGTAGTGAATGATCTCATCACATACCCTGAAGTCAATACTCTTATTCTCACTTTGCAGTAAAAAAAACTCATCCTCTGACTGGTCCACACATACCCTGACGTCAATAATTTAGTTCACACCCTGAGGTCAATAATCTCATCTACACCCTGAGGTCAATAAATTCATCCATACCCTGTAGACATTGATCTCATCCATACCCTAAGGTCAGTACTCTCATCCACACCCTAAGGTCAGTACTCTCATCCACACCCTAAGGTCAATAATCTCATCCATACCCTGAGGTCAATAATCTCAACCACACCTTGGTCAATAATATCATCCACACCCTGAGGTCAATAATCTCATCCATACCTTAAGGTCAATAATCTCATCCACACCCTGAGGTCAATAATCTCATCCACACCCTGAGGTCAATAATCTCATCTACACCCTGGGGTCAATAATCTCATCCACACCCTAGGGTCAATAATCTCATATACACCTTGAAGTCAATAATCTCATCCACACCCTGAGGTCAATAATCTCATCCACACCCAGAGGTCAATAATCTCATCCATACCCTGAGGTCAATAATCTCATCCACACCCTGAGGTCAATAATCTTATCTACACCTTGTAGTCAGTGATCTCATCACATACCCTGAGGTCAATAATTTCATAAACACACTGAGGTCAATAATCTCGTCCATACCCTGAGGTCGATAAACTCTTGACATCCACACCCTGTCTTAAATGATCTCGTCCACACCCTGCCTGTATAAGTGTTTTTGATAAAATTTGGATGTAATTAGTTATATTGTAATTACATTATTAATATTTCAATACCTGTTCTTTGTTATGATTTAGATTGTTACATGTTGGGTGTGAGTTCACTAACTTTAAACCAACTTTTATTAGCCCCAACCTTATTTTGTGATTTACAAGTGATGTACTGGATCACAACAGCTAAATTTTCATGACTGAGATCATCTTAAATAAATACAAGAAACATGAAAGGCCTGGTTTATGTGGCGTAAAATATTCTCAATGATGAGGTTGTTACGAATCTTGTGAAAATTTCCTCTACATGAATATAAGTTGGTTTACTTTGTCTCCATCCAATCAGTTTACTTGGACTTGACAATAAATATCTAGGAGATTGACGAACAAAGCTCATGAACGTTTGTCATTGTGTTTCTGTATGGTGACAGGAGTTTAAAACATCTCTCTGAAAGTGTTCTCTAGAATGGAGTGGTCCCTTAATGAATGGTATTTCTACCCAATCTATTGTTGATGAACCATTTCTTCAACATCCAATAAATTGAATCCAGGAATGGAAAATGGTTAATAATAATTGTTACTCAAGGAACTATATATATCATGCAATTGGAAAAAATACCATTTCAAGAAGATTGCAGTTTATCATGTTTAAGCCTTAAAGTTCAAGTAATTTCATTTCACATAAATCTGTTAAATTCACAGAGTGTAATCCGATTTTCCGGATCATCAGTCACGGATCACTACACTGTGGTGATCTGAATCCATGTCATGTCTGTTCAGAAACTGATGATGTCACAATGCAACATTTTTTGTGGAAAATAACAACATATATAAAAGGATTCAATACGCTTGATTTAACAAGAATTGGCAAAATGCATAAAGATATAATGATCTGTCTTCGCTATTGGGGAAGGATATAAAATCGGTAAATCCGGAGTCCTGGTGTACACAACAGCACGTTGTGTATGTGCAAAAAATAATTTTACTGTATGTTTCTTTATATAAAAGTGGATTTAAAAATACATAAGGGGGTATATACATGTATTAAATTTATCATTACTACAGTAACTTGATCCAAAAAGTTGGATCACATTTCTTATTGACAGGTGCGGATCATCAGATCAAACTTGACACTTTGCGTCTCATGTGATCTGATGATCCACGCCTGTCAACTCGATATGATTTGACTCTTCGGAACAATTAAGTTACTTTTATAGTAATAATATATATATATATATATATATATATATATATATATTATCATCAAATATTTTGCATTGTTTTTATTTCAGTGTTGAGTGACAAAGCTCCAACATGGGCAGATTCGTATTCTGTGGAGGGCGTTTTACAGCTTCCGTACGCCGAGCTGAAGGAACCATTCAAGGCGTATTACGACACGGCAACCAACCAGAGTCGTGTAGATTACTATGACAGTAAGTTTTCAGGTTTTTGTATTATGACACACCAAAATAATAGTCTTATTCATGTGACACTAAGTTTACAGGTTTATGTATTTATGACACGTACATCGAATAGTCTCATTACTATTACACTAAGTTTACAGGTTTATGTATTTATGACACATCGACCAACAAGATTCTTATGAATTACTAAATTACTTTAATTATAAGTTCCAAGGTTTCTTAATCAACTATGATAAATTAATTACTATCATAATAAGTTCCTAGATTTATTTATTACAACACATGATTGACCAACTAGGGTCTAGGTAAGTTCCTAGGAATCTGTCCATCCGTTTGCAGTGTAGTAGACATGTCACACAAGATAATTATTTTGCAATTACTATCATATCCAATGTGTTTGTAAACGTTCTAAAGAACTTTTCTTTTTCTTTTTTTTTTTTATAATTTATTTATTTTTTTGGTCACATACAATACATTGCATTTAAAATATTGTAAATAATATTAGAACATCTTTCATGCAATAAAACTGGTTCAAAAAATATAGGCATACATGGATTAACATTTTGTTTGGTTGAGTGTCTATCAATTGACAGACATTTTAAATATTTTGAAATTGCAGTAATAATGTTATAATTTATTGTATTTCATTACACATACTTCTTGAAGATTGTATAAACACTGAAATTTTTCTACGGTATGGAAGTTACAACCAGTATCAAAAAAATCTTGAACAACTTTAATCCCCTTTTCATACCATTTCTCATAAAACACAGGTTTTCCCGCAATTCTAATATTAGAATTGTACCACACTGGAATATTATGAAAATTATTTTTAATATTTGGAAGATTTTGACTAGTCTTCAAATAAAAAACCAAGCATTAAAAACATCCTTCCAAAAAACATTGCTTTTAACACTTAAGTGTTCCACAATAAAACTATCTCCAAAGTCATATAATTTCTTTAAAATATCATTTCCATACATGGCAAAAAAAAATATTCATCCATGGTTTCTGACAGTTGGACCTAGTAAGCCTTTTAATCCAAGAGCATTTCAATGATGTAATAAAGTTGCTTATATCAACCATCTTGATACCACCAGATAAATAGTCTTGTCACAAGACCATTCTGAAGAACTTTTTGTGATTTTCTAATTATGATCTTAAATTTCGCCACCTTTTTGGAACATGCAACATGCAAAATTTCACCAATATCTTAGACCCTATGTCTTTAAAAATCTTCTCAAGAACAACTGGGCCAGAAAAGCTTACTTTATTAAAATCATGGCCCCCGGGGGTAGGATGGGGCCACAATAGGGGATCAAAGTTTTACATGCAAATATATAGAGAAAATCTTTAAAAATCTTCTTCTCAAGAACAACTGGGCCAGAAAAGCTGAGATTTACATGCAAGCTTTTTGACATTGTGCAAATTCATGTTTTCTAAAATGCATTTATAATGAGTACTGTAGCCAGACTGATAACACAAAGGGGGTTAGAAGGACATGAGAATGGGGATTGTGAACTTTGGTTTTGAACAATAGTTCAGCACGGTGTGTATTGTAGATTCTCAAGGCTGCACTAAATGTTATGTAGAAAGAATAGGATATTGAATATGCAGTTTTTCAAATATATTTAATTTTGGTGTGCCTTGCAGGGAGTACATAGTCCGGTAAGGACAGCTCTAGTTTTGAAACTAATGTAGAATCAGCAGTTTTTGTAGCAGTTGGAATTTCCGTTGCTTTGATATTCCAATGAATATTCATCATCATATTCCAATGAATATTCATCATCATATCTCCATGAATATTCATCATTATATTCCCATGAGTATTTGATGAACAGGTTTGGTGGTCACCATGCAGTTACAGAACCAGAATAAAAGCATCAAAATTGCTTACATGACAACTGAGACGGTTTTAAACAAGCGGTCCTGTTTTCTCCTCCAAGGAGATTCTCCAATTCAAGCTGTCCTCCCAGATCTGTCAGATTTCCAGGTCAGTATGTCATGCACATAATATCATGTATGGTCAGTAGGAAAAGATCATCTGTGGTCAAGACAGTATTAGCATTTAAAGTTAACCGTATTGTAACACGTAGTATTGTATTCCACAACAGACAATTATTTACAGTATCCACACTGTACAAGGACAGAGTTGAACGTAAATTGCAAAATGATGGCCATGAGAACAATAGCAAGTTTATTGTCCCCCAAGACAGCAACTATTTCCCGAGGCACAACTGAGGGAAATAGTTGTTGTCGAGGAGGACAATAAACTTGCTATTGTCCGAATAGTCAGTAAATAGGTGTTTTATTATACCAAGTAGACTTGACTTGTGTCAGACATACCAGTGAAGTAAACTAATTAGAGTTATCAGACTTTGACATCACAGAAATGCACAGAATAGCAAAAACATTCTGAGGTATAATAAAATTATATATGATATTGTTACCCAGACTTCAGCACGATTACAGAAATGTCAGATTCTTTATACTAATCCAGAAAGTAGGTCAGGAACAAATTGGAGCCACCACAGGAGATAAATGGGTCAAGGTTACAAAAAAAGGACGGAAGAAGAACACGTACACGATGTGGGTGGACTCTAAGAGTCAGACCCCGGTCAGGTATGAGATGATGGGATACGACACGCTGCTGGGCTCTCACTATGACAAGTACTATCTGGACTACACCAACTATACAGCCGGCCCGGTGAATGCCACAGTGTTTAACTACACATCATTTGGTATGGGGATAATTCTGGAGAGAAAACAATCTAAATTTCTTTTAAAGGGACTGGTTCACGTTTTTCGAAAAGAAATGTTTTTCATTTTTTATGTTAAAAATTAAAAATATAGCTCATTTAATGCTGACAACCAAAATTTGGACTGTCTGAATGCAAGGATAAGAGCAATACTTTAGTTTCAATTCTGTGTTATGTAAACAAAGACTCGAGTCTTTTTATGTAAAGAAACAAATCAGTGAAATGTTAATTTTGTAATTTAAAGCATCTTCATTTTGTACATTCACAAATATTAACTTTTTAAATGACACATTTTACCTAAAGTATACTTGAAATGTGATATACATGTATATAATAAACTTGGACCAGTATCCATTTATTTTGAAAACCCGTAAACAATAACACACCTCAATCTTTGTTTTCAAAACAAATAATAACCTCTTAATAATGAGCTTTTGTCATGATGAATAACCTTACTTTTTTTGGTGAAACCTTCTAAACATATTAGACTGTAGATTTTGATCATTTAAAGTGAAAAACAAAAATTGGAGGAAAATGGTGAATCACTCCCTTTAAGGCACAATTTCCATTTGAAAACTAAGTATACATATGAAATCTCTAGTAGAAAGTCAGACTACCAAATAGCAAATGACTTCTGCGTATCAGTCGAATGAAACTTCAAGGAAATCTATTTCAGATGAATTTATGCTATTATCATAAAGAGTCCCATTATTCATAGAGGTCAAGGTTTCTAAAGGATGGAGTGTGGGAAATTTTAATTTAAGTTTCCCCTCTTTTAAATTTACCTTACTTTGGGTTTCTTCTGCTGAAATTTTAGAGAAATGGTAACAGATGTAAACCTTTTTTACATTTTAAAGGCCTCACCTGTTCTGGTTTCCCGGGCCCGGGCGTGACTCAGAAGAAAGTGCTGATGAACCCAATGATAGAGTATCTCCATGACTACGATGATCACGTGCATGAAATGTTCGCTGCACACAAAGTGAAACATATCCCGAAGTATAGCAGCATCAAGGAGCATGCTCAGAGACAACACATTTTTAGACAAAATGTTAGGTAAGTTGAAGAATACTTCAGGATACGGAAAGGTAGCTAGCATACTAGTTTTTTTTTCCATTTGATATAAGCTGTATTTTCCAAACTTCTCCAGCAGTTATATAGGCCACAGCATTTGTGTAAATATCAGAAATGTTCAAACATATTCAAGTTATGCCAGATTAGATTGAATAGAATGTGGAATGGTAAAGATAATTGGTACATGATGATAAGATTTACTGGGTAAAAAATCCCAGCTATCCCATGATAAGATTTATTAGGTAAAAAATCCCAATTGTCCCATGATCAGATTTACTGGGTTAAAAAAATTCTAATTGTCCCATGATAAGAAAATTTACTGGGTAAAAAATCCCAACAGTCCCATGATAGGAAGATTTACTGGGTAAAAAAATCACAACTGTCCCATGATCAGATTTACTGGGTTAAAAAAATCCCAGGTGCCCCATGATAAGAAAAATTACCAATTTCAGATTACTGCTTTGTTCAAGCAAATATGTTAAGTTTATTTAAGAAACTGGTGAATGCACAAGTACTTCTGTTCTATATTACATTAGAAATGTTTAAAGAAGAAGAAATATTTCCACAGATTTATTCACTCCAAAAACCGAGCAGCCCTGGGCTTCAGTCTGGCAGTCAACCACTTGGCGGATAAATCGAGGGAGGAGATCCAACTAATGAATGGCTACCACTACACTCCAGGTCCCCATGGAGGTCTGGCCTTCGACACATCGAAATTCCATCTTAAGGACCTACCCGACACCATGGACTGGAGGTTACATGGTAAGGTCAAGGTCAAATACCTCCCATCGTAATGAAAAAGATTGAATCTTTGATACTGTGTAGGGTGATGTACCAGTGAAAACATTTTACTTTCACTTTATCGGACATTGGCTCTTAAATTCATTTTAGAGTTTTGAATTTAAATTCATGATAGAAGATTATGATGAGTATAAATATTTCTGTCTATAAAATGAAAACATTTCAGTTTGGTTGGGATTGGTATTGCAAAGAATTTTTTGATGTTATCATCCATCATTCAGTGAGAAAGGGAATGATTTAGATTTTTGAAGGATTTTTACCACTAGTTTTATTGCTTGTAGATTTATATGAAAATGTGGTGTTTTGAATTGTACTGGTATTATCTTTTCGATATAAAGCGTGCTTTAGTGATTATTTCGTATTGGAAGTGCAAAACGCCAGATATGCATATTCTCATTGGAGATTTTCACGCCATGAGTATGTGACATCATATGTGTCAATTGTGGTGAAGTGAGAAAGCATGAAAACATTTAAACAAGTTGTGAACAGCACATACAGCAGGCTATATATACAAATTGGAGAGATTCAACAGTAACAAGTCCCATTATATTGTGCTGTACAGTATATAGCTGTATAATAATCAGCACAAAAAAGAAGAGTTTCTTTACTTTTACCAACGAGGCAAGTGAGAGAAATTTTGTAAACTTAGAAGTAAACTTGGAAATACTTCAAACCAATGGAGACGAACCTACATATTGCATTCTAACCCTTTCTGTTTACAAATACATGTAATAGGCTCATTGTCCTTCAGTCTGGACATAATCAGACTGACTTCGAGAACTCTTATATCCTACCAGGTATTGAGGCAATCAAAGTCGCCATGGGTCTGGCAACCACAGAAATTTCTGTGTAGCATACACTTTTTATATATATGCACCTTTGACTTCATATGCAATGATATCCCCCCCCCCCAAGCTTGAAGTTTTGAGTATTGACACCATGTGCGAAATGACCCCCCCCCCCCCCCTCAATTACAATACGGAGGCTTTATTTACATGTAAAATGATGCTGCATGTCAACATAGTGAAAATAATGACAACAGTTTTCTATATAATGAATAACAGTAGAGGTTATGACTATTGGTCCCATGTATTAAATGACAAGTCCCCCCTCTCTCTCCCTCTTAAACACACACTATACGATTTAAGAAGTCGATAGATTTTCAGATTGGTAATGATTTTAAAATCCGGTAGCCTTCCCATCGATATCGGTAAATTGGCTGTTTCTTTCGACATGTAGGTTAATGCATCAATCAAATTAAAAGCAAATCTTCTCTACCTTCTCCAGTGTAACGGTTGGAGAAGAACTGATTTTAGTTAGATTGGCTAATGCATGTTACACTCTACATGTACAGACCTCTAATGCTATAAAAAGAATATTATGATCTACAAGAGAACACAAAATGTTTGCGAACGAAAAGTTTCATTCTATGATAAGATAGATATTTACCAAAACGTTCCACCCTTTCTGTGACCGGGATCTCCATCCGAGTCCGTCAATGTCGTTGTAATATTAATGTTTGCTGACGGAATTTCTCTTAGATTTGGCACAGCTGCAGGTTCAAATATGTATGGCTGAATCTTAAATACTAACGGGATGCAATCGATGTCGGAAGATTAACTATCCATTCAGTATAATTTATGACTTTCAATACAATCTATTCACACACACATACATGATAATACATAGCTGCTGCAGCAATGGACATGTATGACGTCATGATGTATCACGTGACTAGATAGCTCATTAGTGACGATTTGTGAAGTGGAAGCTTTGAATATATGCAGATAAAATGCATGTTTGTATCAATTATTGGGAGTAATGAAACAATACAACAGCAGAAACGTGCTTTATTAAGGTTACTCACTCTGATTTTATTACATTAAAAATCGTGGTAAAAACCCTTTAAAACTCCAGTATTTGAGTAGATCGAGTTTGTTTTGTAATTCAGGAGCCGTAACTCCAGTGAAGGATCAGGCAGTATGTGGGTCATGTTGGAGTTTTGGAACAACAGGGACTATTGAAGGGGCTTACTTCCTGAAGGTAGGTGATTTTTAGGGACTATTTCGGGGGAGAGGGGTGTTACTATGTGATGGTAAGTTATTACAGTCATCGTGTACCTTTAAGTTAATAGGGTGATTAAAATCTAGGTCATATGGTCACTGACTGTCAGTATGATAAGCAGTGAAAGAGTGAATACTGCAATGGATCTTGCGTTTTGAGTTCAAATGGAAAGAACAATTTAGAGGGAATTGGGATATTTATTGGGAGAAAATGAATGACATTGGGAGGGAGGAAAACCTGACGTTTTGTGGTTCTTTTCCCCGAAGGTTTTAAAATTCAGTGTTTTTCTTGGGGGGGGGGGGGGGGGGGGGGGGGGTGTTGGATTTAATAGATATATATCAATTAAACATGCTAATGTAGAATATTGAGGTGAAAATGGATGTTGGACAGCGAATTTTGAATATCATTCATGCATCCAGATATCAATGTTTTGTTACTAAGTATGTTGCCCTGTCACTAGGTGATTGATTCCTGATTTTTTTTTACAGACAGGTGAACTGGTACGGTTGTCACAGCAGCAGTTGATGGATTGTTCCTGGGGTGAGGGAAACAATGCATGTGACGGTGGGGAGGACTTCCGGTCCTACCAGTGGATCATGAAGAATGGGGGGCTGACATCAGAGGAACTGTACGGACCTTACCTGGCTCAGGTAACTTCTGTATTCTGTACCTGACACAGGTAACTCCTGTATTCTGTAAGAGTAGTTGTACTGACTGTACCTGACACAGGTAACTCCTGTATTCTGTACCTGACACAGGTAACTTCTGTATTCTGTACCTGGCACAGGTAACTTCTGTATTCTGTACCTGACACAGGTAACTTCTGTATTCTGTACCTGGCACAGGTAACTTCTGTATTCTGTACCTGACACAGGTAACTTCTGTATTCTGTACCTGACACAGGTAACTTCTGTATTCTGTACCTGACACAGTTAACTTCTGTATTCTGTAAGAGAAGCTGTACTGACACAGGAACTCTCTCGTGTATTGGATTTGTTATTTAGGTACAGTGTATGATATGAAATTTTACTTTTACCGTAATCATGTGTCTCTGCAAATAGTTCATAAATATATCCTGACAGCAATGAATTATTAACGTTTGTAGGATGGGAAGTGTAACAAATCCATCACTCCAGTTGTCCAGTTGAAGAATTACGTGAATGTGACGAGCGGCGATCTGCAGGCTCTGAAGTTTGCCATCGCACACCAAGGTCCAATCTCAGTTGGCATTGATGCCTCGCATCTATCTTTGTCTTTCTATGCAAATGGCGTCTACTACGAACCCCAGTGTGGTATGTGTTTCTGTCCTATTGAATGAATTGAATGTTAGAATCCACATCCTCGTGTTGACATATTTTGTGTCTGTATAAGGTAGATCACTCTGGATGCATTGTCTACCTTCCTAGTAATCATGAGAAATTTATTTTTTCTAATCTCATTAATTGTATTTATCAAAGTCATATTCTCATTTTATGTATTTTGATAATCTTAATTTTACAATCATTATTACCAATTGGTTTCTTTGAGGTTGAATCACAATTTTTTATTCTCAAAAATTGTTATGCAAACATAATTGTAATTTGATTTTTAACAATATTTTATTATGTATAAACATAAATGGATTAAACAGCAGGCATTGCCTATATAAGCCCAGGGTTCAACACTCATCAGAATTTGGACTCACCATTCGGGCAACCTAGGTACTAATCTCAGGTTGCCCGAATGGGTTTCAGGTTGCCCAATCAAAAAGTACTATAAATGCATTCCTAAAATTTATTGCATTTCTTTTTCAGTGTCATACAGAATCTCAATAACACTCTTCTTGCAAACATCGCTTTCTCAACCATCTCCTTATAATCACTTTCATTCTCTCCAAAACTCTCCATGCTCTCTACCACTGCATTCTCTTCACATACACTCTGAGTAACATTCACCTATTCGCAATTTCATTCCCACTATATTTCAAATGGACAATTTATGTATGTCTATCATTTTAGATTTCCCCCTCTCTATAGTTTACTTAATGTATGTTTGTTGTTCTTGCATGCTCTTAAATGCCTTAATGGACCCAAAATTGAAAAAAAAGAAATTTGAACCAAACACTGTTTTCATTCTTAGATTTTTCACTTTCTTTCAACTTAAATTTCAACCGATGTTTCTGTCTTTAAAGTATACAATTGTTCTTGTCTTGTGTCTGGAATAGGTAGGTTATATATTTCGTTTTACAACTTAAAGTCCGAACGATATGGAGCCCTGAATAAAGTCGGATATTATGCGGGCAGCAAGAACAAAACATTTTCTCATCTTCATATTTGAGCCACGGACGCTCCGTGGGTGAATCATATCTTAAACGGCCCCCTTTAAGGCTTCCTTCATAGTTTATCCTTTTCTTAGATTGTAAACCAGTGTCTTTACCCCAACAAGATTGAATGCCCACGTTCTTTAACAGGATGTTTTGCTATTGCAAATCTGACATCTCCGGAATTCTTATCATTGTAACGTTAACTCTGAACACACATCACATGTCTATCATTGTAATGTTAACTCTGAACACACATCACATGTCTGTCATTGTAATGTTAACTCTGAACACGCATCACATGTCTATCATTGTAATGTTAACTGTAAACACACATCACATGTCTATCATTGTAATGTTAACTCTGAACAAACATCACATGTCTGTCATTGTAATGTTAACTCTGAACACACATCACATGTTTATCATTGTAATGTTAACTGTAAACACACATCACATGTCTATCATTGTAATGTTGACTCTGAACACACATCACATGTCTATCATTGTAATTTAACTCTGAACACACATCACATGTCTATCATTGTAATGTTAACTGTAAACACACATCACATGTCTATGATTACAGTCAATGTAACATTGAACATTGAAAGAATGACCCATACAGAATGACCCATACTGATGTCACCATTTCTAGTGGACGGTGTTAATTTATAATAATTTTATTCACAAATATTGAAAGGGATGGGCCAACAGCCATAGTCTTTTTTTAGCCCTCTCTCAAGTGGACAGTGTTAATTAACTGTTTACAGACTTTTATTTATATTGTTTGTCGTAGGTAACAACTTTTATATTGTTTGTCGTAGGTAACAACTTTTATATTGTTTGTCGTAGGTAACAACTTTTATACTGCTTGTCGTAGGTAACAACTTTAATATTGTTTGTCGTAGGTAACAACTTTTATATTGGTTGTTGCAGGTAACAAGCCAGATGACCTTGACCATGCAGTTTTGGCCGTTGGATATGGTGTGATGAATGGACAAGCTTATTGGCTGATCAAAAACTCGTGGTCCACTTACTGGGGTAACGATGGCTACGTGCTAATGTCACAGAAAGACAACAACTGTGGGGTCGCCACGGATGCAACCTTCGTCATGCTATAATTTCTGATATGCAACACTGCAGAATGCTCCGAACATTTAAATCTTGTGCCAAAATGTGTTATACATATTTTCGATTCATCTCATTTAAAAAGAACTTTACTGACATTTATAATTGCTTGTAACATACCTGAAGTCTGATAAAAAAATTTGAAGGTTGATAAATGAGCTTTCTGGGAAGGATTTTTATATATTTATAGAAAAATACTATTTGGACAGTGTAGGTTTTTTTATTTATAGGAGAGCGTAGCCTTGCAGGTTGATTGGTCCCTTTAATATGCTCAGATATATATCTTCCCATCATTCCAAGCTTGGGCCATTTGTATGCCATTGTAAATAGCAGTAGGTTAATACTCAATGAGGTCTAGAGTTTTATCTGTAGTGAATACTTATTTTGTATTTTGTATAGCACGGTGTTTGAAATACCTCTGAAATGAGAGGCTATGTTATGTATGAATAAAAACTTATTTTTGAATTTCCTATAATATTGCTATGGTTTCTTGATTCCATCATCTATTGAATGCGTGCCTGATAAATATTGTCTACTGAACACATACCTGATGTCTATCTTATTAGGATATATCTTTTGTGTATCAATTGTTCGAATGCTTAATAAATTTCTAGATACACTGATTTGAGTTATTTTATTGAAGATGATCAATTATCTTGAACAGGGTCAGAGCTCACATGATCACATGAACTGGTTCTTCCTAGTGACAGATTGTGTCAAGCAAACGACAAACGCTTTTGTCTAGTATTCTCATTGACTGCAGATTGTGTAATCAAACTCGTGACTAAATAAATGATAAACATTTCTGTCCAGAGAGTGTCTTTTATCGTCTAATTTTCCCCATTGTGTTATTCCATGTAAACATTTCCACGTAGAATTTTCTGATTTTGAGAAACTTGTTTCAGCACATCACTAGGATCTTTGTACTATATACCGAAAGGTTGCTGTGTTTCAGCACAACATTAGGATCTTTGTACTATATACCCAGGGGTTGCTGTGTTTCAGCACAACATTAGGATCTTTGTACTATATACCCAGAGGTTGCTGTGTTTCAGCACAACATTAGGATCTTTGTACTACATACCCAGAAGTTGCTGTGTTTCAGCACATCATTTTAAGGACATGGGATACCCCTAGAAAGCTGTTATAGAATTTTGTAAAACTCTTTGTAAATGTTTTAATATTGCTAAAAACCCATACAGGTATTTACCACAAAATTTCCCTTTGAAACCACCTCTATTCTTTCATTATTCACAAGTCTTCACTTGAAAATTCAATGGAAAAACATTACCCGAGAATTAAAACCCTTCTAAAACATCTTTTCATTGGTGCATGTCATGTATTCGTGACTGATTTACATTGTTGTTTGAACAAATAATGGAAAATCCCTCGTAAAAACAGCAATCCTACTTCATTTGATGCATCCAAAATCTTGGGTACCCTATCGTTCAAGATTTTGAGATCACTGATTTTTTTTTTTAATGATTTCAAATATGCTTCACTCAAAGGTGGCTTATGACATATGCATGTATCGTGATCTTAGCCCAAGGTCATTTGAAACATCAAGGTCACTGGGGAGAATAATTTTATTCTTGTACATTATTATATTCGTGTTGAATCAGGTTATAGTCTTTTTGACATCATAGACAGTTGCTTCTTTAACAAAAATGGAAAACGGAAATATTCATATCTAGTGGCCAGTCATCCAAAATATTACTTTGTTAAACACTGATCTGATTCATTGCACAAGTACTCTGAAGTTAAAATAAAAAAATATGTTGGAGTTCCTCATTGACAATATCTTCGTAGTCTTTTGTGATCAGGTCTTCTAACAGTCTGTTGGAATTGTCATGGGCACGAATTGTGCTCCTCTGTTAGCTGACCTGTTTGTATATTCCTATGAAGCAGAATTTATTCAAAAACTTCTGCGTGAGGGGAAAAAATCTCTTGCTGGGACCTTCAGTTTGACATTTAGATATATCAACGATGTTTTGTCTATTAACAATAATAATTTTCATTCATATGTCGATTCGATATACATACATGTATCCCATTGAACTAGAAATGAAAGGCACCACAGAGTCGTCCACTTTTGCTTCATACTTAGATATTTTATTGAAAGTAGTTATTAGGCAAACTAACAACTTCTGCTTCATAGACATTTTATTGAAAGTAGTTATTAACGGCAAACTAACAACTCGACTTTATAACAAACAGGATGATTTCAGTTTCTCCATCGTCAACTTCCCATATTTATGTAGCAATATTCCATTATCACCTGCATATTGTGTTTAGATCTCTCAACTGATTCGATACGCAAGAGCTTGTTCTGCGTATGGTTAGTTTTTAAACCGAGACAGGCTACTGACAAACAAGTTGATGGTGCAGGGGTTCCAACAGTCTATTGGCAAGCCTAAAGACCAAAAAACATGTAGTCTGCGTTGTAAATATGTTTGTAGATTAGTGTAGTTGTAGTGCTAGATGTATTTATATGTAGTTTTTGTTATTATGCGCTGTTGATATTGGCCACATTATGTAATTCTTTTCGTTTGTCCTGAAGGAGGGACCGAAAATTTGACAATCTGGTTGTTCGTGTCATTGGTCATTTTAGTGCTTTGTATATATATATATATATATATATATATATATATATATATTAAATATTGTTTTACGTCCCTCTCGAGGATATTTCACTCATATGGAGACGTCACCACTGCCGGCGAAGGGCTGCAAAATTTAGGCCTATGCTCGGCGCTTATGACCATTGAGCAGGGAGGGGTCTTTATCGTGCCACACCTGCTGTGACACGGCGCCTCGGTTTTTGCGGTCTCATCCGAAGGACCGCCCCATTTAGTCGCCTCTTACGACAAGCAAGGGTTACTGAGGATCTATTCTAACCCGGATCCCCACGGGATTTTATATATATATATATATGTGTGTGTGTGTGTGTGTGTGTGTGTGTGTGTGTGTGTGTCTCCAAATTGTGATTATTTAATACACTGAAGCTGAAGATGTAATAATCAAACTACTAGGTCTGATGGCTTCATCCATTTATCACTGGACAGATTGCACATACAGCCATTACAACATACGGCCATTACAATTGTACTTACTGGCTATATGGAGGCCGTATATCCATCAGCTTACACATTTAATAATGTGTGTTAATACCATTTCTAAATTGATGGACGAGTCGGGAATTTTTTTTCCAAAAGAGTTTCAGTGGTGCATTCAACACAAGGTCTCACTGAGGGCTGTACACATTCCAGGGAAAAAGAAATTGATTCCCAAGAAAGTACGCATCACATGACGGAATGGTTATTCAACAACACAGTGGTGGATATGTTGTTTCAACAAATGGAAACTCCTTGCATAGATCTGTTTGCAACAGCTCAGGACAAGAAGTTACCAAAATACTGCTGTCCATTCCCAGACACGAATGCATTTCAAGTCGATGCTCTGTCGATCAGTTCGAAAGGGATGTATGCTTATGCATTCCCTCCTACAATTCTCATTCCGAAAGTCTTACAAAAGATTCAGGAAGAAACGGGCATCATTTTCTCATCGATGTACCAATAAAAGTACCATAGTGGCCAGACCTATTATCTCAAAATCAAATATTTCATCAACATCCAGAAACACTCAATTTTGCAGCATGGAAACTGTCAAATTACATTACATGTCAAAAGGATTTTCAGAAGAAATTGTGACAAATGCAAGGTGAAGATAACGAACAGTGATCAATCTCATAAGCAATACAAAATAGATAGTTGGGTAAACACGGACCCCTGGATACACCAGGGGTGGGGTCAGGTGCCTAGGCGGAGTAAGCATCCCCTGTTGACCGGTCACACCCGCCGTGAGCCTTATATCCTAATGCCAGAAATTCTTGTACACAAACAGTTTATGATGCAAGACTCAGAATATATAATAGCTGGTGTGAAGAACATGGTATCAATCCCATTGTTGCAACTATTCCAGAAATAGCTGAGTTTTTTTATGTTCCTTTTCAAGGTGAGGAGGTGTAAACCATAGACGATAGCTGGATACAAGTCGGCAATAGTTATATAGTTCATCAGAATGGGAACAGTATTGGTTCAAGTTAAGAGCTCTCGTATATGTTAAAAGGATTATTTGATAAATATTCTTCCATACGTCAATTAACACCAAATTGGAATGTACCACTGGTTTTATAACATTGACAAAAGTAGCAATTGAACCACTGCATAAAGCAGAATTTAAAAAAAATGACTTTAAAGACCGTGTTCCTGGTGGAAATTGCTTCAGCTTCCAGAGTCAGTGAAATTCATAGCCTATCTTTGGATGAAGGTCATTTTAGAAAAGAAAGGAATTTCGATGTTACCAAATATGGAGTTTCTTGCAAAAAGATAAACATTAAATACACCTTGGGAACCTCTTTTTTATTCCAGCATTTGATTTGTATGCCACAGGTTCAGAAGACTTGAAATCTGTCCTTGTCGTGCCTCGAAGATTTATATTGAAAAGACTAGTAGGTTGTCGGTAACATATCAACAAAATCACCATAAAGATACTATTGCAAGATAGATTGTTAGTGTGGTTAGCTTTGCTTGTGAGAATGCAGAATCAAAAACGCTGAAAATTGTCAGAGCCCATGATACCAGACGATTATCAACTTGTCACCTTGTTTTGTGGTGTGTCAGCTGATGTGCGGGCAGCACATTGGACGTCAAAATCGACGTAGATACATCATTTTATTTAAGGTAGCTCCACCCTCCTGTGACTCGTATCAATATCAATGGTTGAAAGTGGAAAAAATGTATTAATTTCCACTCAATAAAGTTTAATTTAATTAAAAAGCAAAGAAAATATGTATGTTACCATCTTTTTTAATATGTCAGACATACCAACACAGAAGTATAGGTCAACATAAGAAAATCATACATTCTGGAAAATCAGAAAAATAAAAAAAGATAAAAACTTGTTCAAATGACAATTTCTTTTTATGTCAATAGTTTTTTTTTTTTAAAACTGCTGAGTTATGAATATGTATTGAAAATTGTGGATATTAGGGAAATCAATGTATGATAGACATGCAGTAAAGTAATTACCAGCATAGGAGTTACTGCCCTTGACAACAGTCTTTAAATCATAAATCATTGATTATCTATGGAAAGTACAAACTTTTTCACTATCAACAGTTTACCAACTTTTTTTTATTTCATCCAGTGAATAAAATTCTTATAAAAGATAGATTTCTATCATACACAAAGTTTTATTTAATAAAGATTTTTGCAGAAACCTATGACATCACTTCACCTTTCATGGTAATCGATCTACCTTAAAAGATGTACCAGAATATCAGTCCATATTTGCCTAGGCACCAATTTTGGATTCATCAAAAAGAGGGAAGCAGAGATAGGTAAATATCATTTTTTTATGATAAAACTTTACCTTTCCTCTTCCACCTCCAGGTTGGGCTGCAAATTCTTTTGCAAATTGTTGAAGGAGGCAGGTAAGTAAAAATATTGAAATGAACTTGGATATTAGGGGTAAAATCCTTGTTCATGAGATGTTTACACTTGCCTGCCTCACCCGCCCGCATTCCCTCTCGAGGAAATTAAGAGGTTGAGTTTTTCAATGTTGTTTCGAGAAAATCTGAAGAGTTATACTTAAGGTGAATAACTGGAGGTGATACTGTATTGTATTCTAAATATAGCTTAGGGAAATTGCAATTGTTAAGAAGGCAGGTAAGTTTAAATATCTCATGAACAAGGAATTTACCCCTAAAAATCCATTTGGAAACACATATGATGGAAGAACTGCAACACTTCACGCCGCCATACTTTATGTTGGCGTGAAGCATCGAAGTTCTTACCCTTCAATATTTTAGAAAATGAAATTTATTTCTTAAATATAGTCCATATCTTAAGGAAGAAATATAAAAAGCTCATACTTTGACGATGTTTCTTCATGGTCCAATATTATTTGAACAAGGGTCACTGGTACGGAAATTATATAACCCGTTGAACAGACCATGAAAGGTGATCAAGATATTTCATGGTCTTAACCTAAGGTCAATTGGAAAATGCCAAGGAGGAGAGAAATATTCAATTCTTATCCGGACCACTTCTTTAGAGAAGGAAGCATTTAAGCGTTTGTCGTTTGTTTGACGAGTTTTAAGACACAATCTGCAGCTAGGAAGAACCAGTTCATATATCCATGTGAGCTCTGATCCTTTCTTGATAATTTATTATCTTAAATAAAATAACTCAAAAAATGTATCTAAAACTTCATTAAGCATTCGAACAATCAATACACAAAAGATATATCCTAATAAGATAGACATCAGGTATGTGTTCAGTAGACAATATTTATCAGGCACGCATTCAATAGATGATGGAATCAAGAAACCATAGCAATATTATAGGAAATTCAAAAATAAGTTTTTATTCATACATAACGTAGCCTCTCATTTCAGAGGTATTTCAAACACAGTGCTACACAAAATACAAAATAAGTATTCACTACAGATAAAACTCTAGACCTCATTGAGTATTTACCTACTGCTATTTACAATGGCATTCAAATGGCTTAAGCTTGGAATGATGGGAAGATATATATCTGAGCATATTAAAGGGACCAATCAATCTGCAAGGCTCGGCTCTCCTATAAATAAAAAACCTACATTGTCCAAATGGTATCTTTCTTTATATTTATAAAAATCCTTGATTTAATTTGATGGGATTTAGCACCAGGCTTATCCTATATGAGCCCCCTCCCTATAAGATTCCTTCCCAGAAAGATCATTCTAACAACCTTTAAATTTTTATTACCAGAGTTCAGGTATCTTACAAGGTATAATAAATGTCAGTAAAGTTCTTTTTGAATGATAATTTGAAAATATGTACAACACACTTTCACATGATGTAAATGTTCAGAGAATTCTTCCGTGTCGCGTATCAGAAATTACAGGATGGCAAAGGTCGGTTCCGTGAGGATCCCGCAGTTGTTGTCTTTCTGTGACATTAACAGGTAGCCATCGTTACCCCAGTAAGTGGACCACGAGTTTTTGATCAGCCAATAAGCTTGTCCGTTCATCACACCATACCCAACAGCCAAAACTGTGTGATCAAGTTCATCTGCCTTTTTGCCTACGACAACCAATATGAAAATTGTTACCTACCACAAGCAATATAAAAATTGTTACCTACCACAAGCAATATAAAAAATTGTTACCTACCACAAGCAATATAAAAATTGTTACCTACCACAAGCAATATAAAATTGTTACCTACCACAAGCAATATAAAAATTGTTACCTACAACAACCAATTTAAAAGTTTGTAACGTGAATTCTGTCCAATATAAATGGCGACATCAGTACGGGTCATTCTTTCAATGATCAATGTTACATTGACTGTAATCTTAGACATGTGACGTGTGTCCAGAGTTAACATTACAATAATAAACATGTGATGTTTGTTAACTCTGAACTTGCATCACATGTGCATGATTGTAATGTTAACTCTGAACACACATCACCTGTTAATGATTGTAATGTTAAATCTGAACACACATCACATGTCTATCATTGTAATGTTAACTCTGAACACACATCACATGTCTGTCATTGTAATGTAGCGGTCAGCCAGGTTCGATCACCGGTGGCCAGTTAGCTCAGTTGGTAGAGCACCTGACTAGAAATTTAGGGGGCCCGGGTTCGAATCCCGGTCTGGTTCGTTGCATTTTCTCCCTTCCTGTTACACTTGGTGCCGTGACAAACACCGTGGAACTGACATGTGAAAATGCCTGCCAGGGGATAAAGATCCTGGATTGATGTCTTCAGGTGTGAAGGCATTTAAAGAGGGAGGAATGTAGCGGTCAACCGGGTTCGATCGCCGGTGGCCAGATAGCTCAGTTAGTAGAGCACCTGACTAGAAATTCAGGGGGCCTGCATTAGAATCCCAGTCTAGTCCGTTGCATTTTCTCCCTTCCTGTTACATTTGGTGCCATGACCAGCCCCTGGCAAGGGGTTTAATATCCTGGGTTGATGTCTTCAAGTGTGAAGACATTTAAGGGGGAGGAATGTAGCGGTCAGCCGGATTTGATCACCGGTGGCCAGATAGCTCGGTTGGTAGAGCACCTGACTAGAAATTTAGGGGGCCCGGGTTCGAATCCCGGTCTGGTCCGATGCATTTTCTCCCTTTCTGTTACATAATATTAACTCTGAACACACATCACTTGTCTATCATTGTAATGTTAACTGTAAACAAACATCACATGTTTATTATTGTAATGTTAACTCTGAACACGCATCTCATGTCTATCATTGTAATGTTAACTGTAAACAAACATCACATGTTTATTATTGTAATGTTAACTCTGAACACACATCACATGTCAATCATTGTAATGTTAACTGTAAACAAACATCACATGTTTATTATTGTAATCTTAACTCTGAACACACATCACATGTCTATGATTGTAATGTTAACTGTAAACAAACATCACATGTTTATTATTGTAATGTTAACTCTGAACACACATCACATGTCTATGATTGTAATGTTAACTGTAAACAAACATCACATGTTTATTATTGTAATGTTAACTCTGAACACACATCACATGTCAATGATTGTAATGTTAACTGTAAACAAACATCACATGTTTATTATTGTAATGTTAACTCTGAACACACATCACATGTCTATGATTGTAATGTTAACTGTGAACACACATCACATGTCTAACATTACAATGATAGACAAGTGATGTGTGTTCAGAGTTAACATTACAATGATAGACATGTGATGTGTGTTCAGAGTTAACATTACAATCATGCACATGTGATGCAAGTTCAGAGTTAACATTACAATGATAGACATGTGATGTGTGTTCACAGTTAACATTACAATGATAGACATGTGATGTGTGTTTACAGTTAACATTACAATGACAGACATGTGATGTGTGTTCAGAGTTAACATTACAATCATGCACATGTGATGTAAATTCAGAGTTAACATTACAATGATAGACATGTGATGTGTGTTCAGAGTTAACATTACAATCATGCAGATGTGATGTAAGTTCAGAGTTAACATTACAATGATAGACAAGTGATGTGTATTCAGAATTAACATTACAATCATTAACAGGTGATGTTTGTTCAGAGTTAATATTGTACTCATAAACATGTGATTTGAATAATTATGTCACATAGATGCGGATTTTAACATTTCGTCGGCTTTCTATCAATTCAACAGTTAGAAAACATATACCACACTGGGGTTCATAGTAGACGCCATTTGCGTAGAAAGACAAAGATGGACGCGAGGAATCCATAAGAACCAAGACCGGACCTTGGTGTACGATGGCAAACTTCAGAGCCTGCAGATCGCCGCTCGTCACATTCACGTAATTCTTCAACTGGACAACTGGAGTAATGGCTTTGTTACACTTCCCATCCTACAAATGTTAATAATTCACTGCTGTCAGGATTCATTGATGAATTATTTGCAGACACGATAAAAGTAAAATTTCCTGTGAAACACTGTACCTAAACAACAAATTCAATACATGAGAGAGGTCCTCTGCGCTCAATACACGACAGAGTTTCTGTATTCTAAATGCAAGAGAGAGTTCAGGTACTCTCAATACACGAGAGATTTATATGGAGCACCAAATTAACATAAACTCAAATAATTGAAGATATCTTCAATTCAATTATTGCTCTCTTTAATTGAATTAATGCGCGCATTAAATCAATTATTGCTCTCATCAAATGAATTAATGCACGCTTTAATTTAATTATTGCTCTCATCAATTGATTTAATGCGCACATCAATTGAATTAATGAGAGCAATAATTGATTTAATGCGCGCATTAATTCAATTATTGCTCTCTTCAATTCAATTGACGCGCGCATTAATTCAATTAATGAGAGCAATAATAGATTTGATGCACACATTAATTCAATTATTGCTCTCTTCAATTCATTTGATGAGAGCATCAATTAGTAGAAATATTGCTCGCAATAATTAATTTAGAGCTCGGTATAAATAATTTGATGATCTCTTTAATTCAATTGAAGATATCTTTAATTATTTACAATGCTTTTGTATATGGAATTAATGTGCGCATCAATTCTTTTAAAGAGAGCAACAATTCAATTAAAGATATCATTGATTCAATTGTGGATATGTTGAATTGAAGATATCTTTAATTATATAATTGCTCTCTCTAAAAGAATCATTGCTCTCTTCAAATGAATTAAAGATATCATTAATTCAATTGAAGAGAGCAATAATAGAATTACTGCGCGCATTAAATCAATTATTGCTCTCTCAAATGAATTAATGCACGCATCAATTCAATTATTGCTCTCATCAATTGATTTAATGCGCGCAGTATATCAATTATTGCTCTCTTGAATTGAATTTATGTGCGCATCAATTCAATTGTTGATATCATTAATTCATTTGAAGAGATCATTACTTCAATTAAAGCGCTCATCAATTCAGCTGAAGAATTAATGCTATCATAAATTTAATTAATGCGCGCAATAATTCAGAATTGAAGATATCATTAATCATTTGAAGAGATCTTTAATCAAATTGTTGCGCACATCAAATGAATTGATAGTATCTTCAAATAATTGAAGATATCTTCAATTATATGAGTTTATGTTAATTTGGCGCTCCATAGAGTTACTGTGCTCTCAATACACGAGAGAGTTACTGTACTTTCAATACACGAGAGAGTTTCTGTATTCTCAACTATTTCTCACCTGTAAGATAAAGCTAGAAAACAGAATTTTCCTGAATCAGGTACAGAAGTTACCTGTGTCAGGTACAGAATACAGAACTTACCTGTGACAGGTACAGAATACAAAAGTTACCTGTGTCAGGTATAGTCATTACAGTTACTCTTACAGAATACAGAAGTTACCTGTGTAAGGTACGGACTACAGAAGTTACCCGTGCCAGGTACAGAATACAGAAGTTACCTGTGTCAGGTACAGAATACAGAAGTTACCTGTGTCAGGTACAGTCAGTACAACTACTCTTACAGAATACAGAAGTTACCTGTGTCAGGTATAGAATACAGAAGTTACCTGTGTCAGGTAGAGAATACAGAAGTTACCTGTGTCAGGTACAGTCAGTACAGCTACTCTTACAGAATACAGAAGTTACTTGTGTCAGGTACAGAATACTGAACTTACCTGTGTCAGGTACAGAATACAGAAGTTACCTGTGTCAGGTACAGAATACTGAACTTACCTGTGTCAGGTACAGAATACAGAAGTTACCTGAGCCAGGTAAGGTCCGTACAGTTCCTCTGATGTCAGCCCCCCATTCTTCATGATCCACTGGTAGGCGCCGTGGTCATTCCCACCGTCACACCCGTTGTTTTCCTCCCCCCAGGAACAATCCATCAACTGCTGCTCTGACAACCGTACCAGTTCACCTGTCTGGAAAAAAAATCACCAATCAATCACCTAGTGACAGGGCAACATACTTAGTAACAAGACATTGATATCTGGATGCATGAATGATATTCAAAATTAGCTGTCCAACATCCATTTTCAGATCAATGTTCTATATGAATATGTTTATTTGATATTTATCTACTAGTCCCCCCCCCCCCCCAAATGATGAACACTGACCTTCGAAAATAAACCCAAAAGGTCATGTTTCCTCCACCCCGATGCCATTCATTTGATAACTTACCTTTGCATAGTAATCTATAACAATCACCCACCTTCAGGAAGTAAGCCCCTTCAATAGTCGCTGTTGTTCCAAAACTCCAACATGAACCACATGCCCCCTGATCCTTCACTGGAGTTACGGCGCCTGAATTACAAAACGGACTCGATCAACTCAAACACTGTGGTTTGAAATATCCAACTCATTTCCTTTCTTATTTAACTCTAAGTTGATGATAATATTAAAAAATAATTTGCGATGCTAATCCCAAACTTAATTATCGAACAGAATTTTTTCATTTTATAGATGATACGAAATATAATCATAATCTTCTATGATAAATTTAAAATCAAAACTCTAAAATGAATTCAAGAGGCAATGTCAGAAAAAGTGAAAATAAAATGAAATATATTTTCACTGGTACATAATGCTACGCAATATCAAAGACTCATTTTATTTCATTAGGATGGGAGGTAATCATTTTGTACAATTTGACCTTGACCTTACCATGTAACCTCCAGTCCATGGTGTCGGGTAGGTCCTTAAGGTTGAATTTCGACGTGTCGAAGGCCAGACCTCCATGGGGACCTGGTGTGTAGTGGTAGCCGTTCATTAGTTGGATCTCCTCCCTCGATTTATCCGCCAAGTGGTTGACTGCCAGACTGAAGCCCAGGGCTGCTCGGTTTTTAGAGTGAATAAATCTGTGGAAATATCATTTCTACTTTTCATTTTACTGTAATGTAGGACAGAAGTACTTGTGCATTTACCAGTTTCTTAAATAAACTTAACACATTTGCTTGAACAAAGCAGTAATCTGAAAAAGTGAGTCCTCTTATCATGGTAAATTTAAATCCCAGTTTCTTCAATACCAGAGACACCAACTTAAGATATTTGCTTGAACAAAGCAGTGATCTGAACACGTAAATCTTTTATGGAAAAGTTTGAGATTTTTTTAACCTAAAAAAAAATCCAATTATAATGAATTTTTACCCAATAAATGAGACAGTTTGAAACCTTTCTTTAACCGATAAACCCTACTATCATGGGGAAGTCTGGAAATATTTTTTACCCAATAATATAGGGTTATTGAACTTATATCGGTGAATATTGGCACGAGTTGGCTGTCAAAATGCACGAGCTTGCGACATAAATATGGGAAGTTGACGATGGAGAAGCTGAAATCATCCCATTTGTCATACAATTGAGTTGTCAGTTTGCCGTCAATGTCTACTTTCAATAAAATATCTAAGTATGAAGCAGAAGTAGACGAATATGTGGTTTCTTTCATTTCGAGCTCACCGGGATATATTGAATCGACATATGAATGAAAGTTATCATTGTTAATAGACAAAACGTCGTCGATATATCTAAATGTCGAATCCTATTATCAGGGTACAGTTTGGGATTTTTGTACCCAGTAAATCCTACTATGAGGGTACAGTTTGAGAATTTTTACCCAGTAAATCCTACTATCATAGTACAGTTTGGGATTCCCCCCAGAAAACCCTCTTCCCTTGATACAGTTACTTTAGTATTCTACATCCAATTCATCTTTAATCTGACACAACTTATTTCAATATTTCTGATATTTAAGTTATAACCTACTGAGATATATAACTTCTGGAGAAGTTTGGATATTGCACGTAATTTCAATTGAAAAAAATTGGTATGCTACCTTTCAGTATCCTACATTATTCTTCAACTTACCGAACATTTTGTCTAAAAATGTGTTGTCTCTGAGCATGCTCCTTGATGCTGCTATACTTCGGGGTATGTTTCACTTTGTGTGCAGCGAACATTTCATGCACGTGATCATCGTAGTCATGGAGATACTCTATCATTGGGTTCATCAGCACTTTCTTCTGAGCCACATCCAGACCCGGGAAACCAGAACAGGTGAGGCCTTTAAAAAGTGAAGGAAAAAAAAACCCCGTATACATCTAGTTACCATTTCTCTAAACTTCCAGCAAAAGATTTATTGATTGATTGTATCTTGCTTAACGTCTCGCTCTAGAATTTTCACTCATGGAGACGTCAGCAAGACCGGTGAAGGGCTTCAAATTTAGGTCTATGCTCGGCGCTTATGGCCATTGAGCAGTGAGGATTCTTTAGCGTGCCACACCTACTGTGACACGGGGCATCCGTTTTAAAGGTCATCTCCGAGGACCCGTGACATTCACACCTGATGCCAAGCGTAACCAAACGAAGGTAAAAATAAAGGGGGAGGTTAAGTTAAACTTCCCGAAGTCCATCCTTTAGAAACCTCGATCAAGAATGGAATTCTTTATGGTAATGGCATAAATGTATCTAAAATAGATTTTCTTGACGTTTCACTGGAATGATACATAGAATTCAAATGTTCGCAGGATTCAAATGGGAACTGCGCCTTAAAAGAAATTTAGATTGTTTTTTTCTCTCTCCAGAATTATCCCCTTACCAAACGATTTGTAGTTAAACACTGTGGCGTTGACCGGGCCGGCTGTATAGTTGGTGTAGTCCAGATAGTACTTGTCATAGTGAGAATCCAGCAGCGTGTCGTATCCCATCATCTCATACCTGACCGGGGCCTGACTCTTAGAGTCCACCCACATCGTGTACGTGTTCTTCTTCCATCCATTTTTTACAACCTTGACCCATTTATCTGTTGCCTTGGCTCCAATTTGTTCCTGACCTACTTTCTGGATTAGTATAAAGAATCTGACATTTCTGTAATCATGCTGAAGTCTGGGTAACAATATCATAAAAGGATAGTGATCATTTTGTTAACTACGTTCAACTCTGTCATTGTTAAAGGATGTACATATTTGTACTGTAGATAAAGAATGATTTGTTATGGGGTATATGACTGTTTAAGAATACAGAACTCGTTTTCATAATACAGGACTCTGTTCTAAAATACATTACTTTGTCTTAGAATACAGGACTCTGTTAAAGATACAATACTCTGTTTTAGAACACAGGACTCTTATCTAAACATACAGGAGTCTGTTTTTAAGACAATACTCTGTTTTAGAATACAGGACTCTGTCTTAGAATACAGGAATCTGTTTTAGAATACAGGACTCTGTTCTTAAGACAATACTCTGTTTTAGAATACAGGATGTCTTAGAATATAGGACTCTGTCTTAGAATATTGGACTCTTTTCTTAGAATACAGGACTCTGTCTTAGAATACAGGACTCTGTCTTAGAATATTGGACTCTTTTCTTAGAATACAGGACTCTGTTTTAAAATACAGGATTCTGCTTTAGAATACAATATTCTGTCTTAGAATACTGTTAACCTAAAATGCTAAAACTAACAATATCATATATCATTATATTATAAAATGAGAGTGATCATTTTGCAATCTACGTTCAATTCTTGTCATTGTAAAGTGTGGATACGGTAGATAATTGTCTGTTGTGGACTACAATACTACGTGTTAGAATACAATCTCTACCCAGAGTTATCGTTCCCGCTACGCTCCACTAATACCTCTGTGAACGTCTAAGAGTTATATCAAAATGTACTAAAACAAACTGTAATGATCATATCTAACCAAACCAAACACTTGTCTGATTTTTTATAAAAAACAGAAGATGGTAAATATGAGACACCTGAGCGAATTAAAAAGTTTATATAGATATTCATTATTCAACAATACTAGAATAATCATGGAATTTGTTGTTTTTGTGAACCTACTTTAAGATTTAAAGCTTAAAACTTAAACTTGTATTATTATTTATATGATGCAATTGGTAAAAGTAAGTTTTGCCAAGAATCTTGACATTCAGACGTTGACAGAGGTGTTGTAGCATAGCGCAATACGCCCTCTGGTGAGAGATTGGTTAGAATACTGTTAAGGAAAGGCCGTACTTTTACATATCCTGTTTTAAATTTTAAACGCCGACTAGGAAGTTCTTTGTCTGATGGTTGTAGTTTACGAGAACTGTACGAGTGCAATTTAGCATTCGAATGTGAATCTTTAGATATATATATATTTACCATGAATCATTATAGTGTCAAGTCCTCACTAGCTCCAATGATACAAAGCAATGTAATATCTACACTGATCTCTAAAAGGCTCATAGCTTGCAATCTAAGCCTGAACGATTTAAAAAAAAGTTAAAAACATTGGCGTGACCCTCACAGTGGAATTCAGACTGTTTTAGTGAGTTTGTGTTTGATTCAAATAAACCCGGAATTACAGTCTCAGAAAATCATCAGCAAAGTTGTTGAATATTTGAACTCTTCTTCATAGTACTTTCAAGAAACAAAATTATTTGAACATGAGCTGTAGTTGCTAGAATTAATCTACATGTATGCTACACTACATTTATTTTTTCTTGAAGTATGAGATAGCATGTATGTATTTTCATGTATGATATGATTGATAGCAAAAAAAAATATTTTTAAACCTGAGAAAAAGGAAGGAGTGCCACCTCCTTGTATTCTAATTGTCTGGAAGGACAAAGTTTTCAGTATGTTTTATATACATATAGTTAATCTTGATTTAAGACTATATTTGCTGTTACATTCTACTATTTTCAAAGTGTGCAAAGAATAATTGTAAAACTTGAAATTACCAAAATGGGGGGTTTACGTATTCAAGAGACCATTTTGCAAAATATTTCTGGTCAACTATGGTAAAATATGTTTTCCTGTTAACCTTAGATATAATTCTAAATATTTTAAAAGAAAAACTGGCACGTAAACAATTTAGATTTTGAGAATTTTTCAAAATTTCGATATTTTTTGATTTTTTTTCCTGAAGGATATGAGCAGATTAAACAGCAATTGTGTATGTTTTCAATTGAATATCTTCAAAAATCTCTCAGTAAATGAATATCTATTGGTTGTTATAAATTGTAGCTTAATATGATGTGCTTTCATGCATAAATTAATAAAACGTAAGATCACACATCCTTGTGTTAAAATTTGGCTTTTGCATTTGGGGGTATATATGCTCTGTAGCACATAGTATAAAAATAAACCCGCAAAGGTATGTCTAATATGGGTTTTTTAATTTATGAGTTGTTAAAGTTATTTAAATGAAAAAAAATTGATTGACAGAATTTTCTAATAGTATTTACCTACCTTTAAATGCTAAAGCTGTCTTGACCGCAGCTGATCTGTTTCCACTGACTGTACATAATCTTTCCCTACTACTGACCATACATGATATTATGTACATGACGTAATTACCTGAAAACCTATCAGATTTGGGAGGACAGCTTGAATTGGAGAATCTCCTTGGAGGAGAAAACAGGACCGCTTGTTTAAAACCGTCTCAGTTGTTATGTAAGCAATTTTGATGCTTTTATTCTGGTTCTGTAACTGCATGGTGACCACCAAACCTGTTCATCAAATATTCATGGAAATATTGTCATGAATATTCATGGAAATATGATGATGAATATTTATTGGAATATGATGATGAATATTCATTGGAATATCAAAGCAACGGAAATTCCAACTGCTACAAAAACTGCTGATTCTACATTAGTTTCAAAACTAGAGCTGTCCTTACCGGACTATGTACTCCCTGCAAGGCACACCAAAATTAAATATATTTGAAAAACTGCATATTCAATATCCTATTCTTTCTACATAACATTTAGTGCAGCCTTGAGACTCTACAATAGACACCTTGCTAAACTATTGTTCAAAACCAAATTTCATAATTTTAATTCTCATGTCCTTCTAACGACCTTTGTGTTATCAATCTGGTTACAATACACATTATAATTACATTCAACACATTACCTCTAATCAACGACAGTTGTGCTTGATATTTATCCTTGCGTGTTGGGCAGAAGAAGCATGATGTGTCATCTGAACAAGATTTGTTTGGATTTTTCTTGTCATATAGCAAAGAACAGACGTAAGATTTTGATAACTTCGTTTACTTGATCAAGACAGAGGGCTCACGGCGGGTGTGACCGGTCGACAGGGGATGCTTACTTCTCCTAGGCACCTGATCCCACCTCTAGTGTGTTCAGGGGTTCGTGTTTGCCCAACTATCTATTTTGTATTGCTTGTGGGATTTATAAGATTGATCACTATTCGTTATCTTCACCTTTCACGTAAGAGCTGACATCATCTCGAGTACCAGAGATATCATTAACGAGAGTCACAGAGCTGTCATTAACAAGAGTCACAAAGCTGTCATTAACGAGAGTCACAGAACTGTCATTAACGAGAGTCCCAAAACTGTCATTAATGAGAGTCACAGAGCTGTCATTAACGAGAGTCACAGAACTGTCATTAACGAAAGTCACAGAACTGTCATTAACGAGAGTCACAGAGCTGTCACTAACGAGAGTCACAGAGCTGTCATTAACGAGAGTCACAGACCTGTCATTAACGAGAGTCACAGAGCTGTCACTAACGAGAGTCACAGAGCTGTCATTAACGAGAGTCATAGAGCTGTCATTAATGAGAGTCACAGAGCTGTCATTAACGAAAGTCACAGAGCTGTCATTAACGAGAGTCACAGAGCTGTCATTAACGAGAGTCACAGAGCTGTCACTAACGAGAGTCACAAAGCTGTCATTAACGAGAGTCACAGAGCTGTCACTAACGAGATTCATAGAGCTGTCATTAACGAGATTCATAGAGCTGTCATTAACGAGAGCCACAGAACTGTCATTAACGAGAGTCACAGAGCTGTCAATAACGAGATTCATAGAGCTGTCATTAACGAGATTCATAGAGCTGTCATTAACGAGAGTCATAGAGCTGTCATTAACGAGAGTCACAGAGCTGTCATTAATAAGAGTCACAAAGCTGTCATTAACTATTCTCAAATCAACAATATCAAAACGTAAGACTTTTCAACATTTTACAAGACCATTCCTCACGATGAATTAAAGACTATACTTTTTGACACAATAAACAGTTGTTTCGTCAACAAAAATGGAAAACAGAAATATTCATATCAAGTGATCAATCATCTAAAAAATTACTTTGTTAAACACCGTTCTGATTCCATGAACAAGTACTCTGAAGTTGAAATAAAAAATATGCTGGAGTTCCTTAATGACAATATCTTCGTAGTCTTGGGTGATCAGATCTTCCAACAGTTTGTCGGAATTCCCATGGGCACGAACTGTACTCCTTTGTTAGCTGACTTGTTTTTATATTCTTATGAAGCAGGATTTATTAAAATAAACTTCTACGTGAACATTCGAACAATTCGACATTTAGATATATCGACGATGTTTGATCTATTAACAATGATAATTTTCATTCATATGTCGATTCGATATACCCCTGTGAACGCGAAATAAAAGACATCACAGAGTCGTCTTCTTCTGCTCCATGCTTAGATATTTTATTGACAATAGATATCAAAGGAAAACTAACAACTCAACTTGATCACAAACGGGATGATATCAGCTTCTTCATCGTCAACTTCTCATTGTTATGTTGCATATTCCATTATTAAACTTTCATGTAAAATACTCGAATATGATTGGTCGAGAAGCATTTGAAAAAACATATTGTTACCCTCCGAGAACAGAAAGCACGCGCTCCAGGGTGATAGTATCTAGCGACGGGTAACAGTACTTGACAACGGCAATCTGACTAAAGTACAGACCTATATTATTATATATATATATATATATATATAATAATAATAATAATAATAATATAGGTCTGTACTTTAGTCGGATTGTGACAACGGGTGATATTATAGAAAATTATCACATGCATCAAATTTATGCGCATACAGTTCGCCGTACATTGTTAACGACGTCGTTTGAGCGTTTGTGATAAATGTGAATACCCATATCGATATACGAGATATCGCATGACAGTGACTGATCAAATGTAAACAGACATAAGTGTTTTCTACTTTTCTGTTTATATAGCATTCAGTATTAATAAAACAAATATTGCATGTAGTTGAGGGTAACATTGCCTCGGCTACGCCTCGGTTGACAATGGTTTTCTCGGGGTGAAAATTTTCAATGTTACTCTCAACTACATGTAATATTTATATATTATCACCTGCATGCGGTGTTTATATATCTCAACTGATTCGGTATGCAAGAGTTTGTTCTGCCTATCATCAGTTTTAAATCGAGGCAGAATACTCACAAAGAATTCGATGGTGCAGGGGTTTCAACAGTCTCGTTTAAAATCAACATTTCACTAATTCTATGGTCATTATAACGAGCTAGTTTGCGAATACAACACTATCATTGAGTCAAATGATGTCTGGCTTGATTCATACCGATTGATAGGCCTTCTTGTCATACTGATTTTGACTACGGATAACTCTGTTTACCTGATCAAAATATAGGGCTCACGACGGGTGTGACCGGTCGACAGGGGACGCTTACTCCTCCTTGACACCTGATCTCACTTCTGGTATATCCAGGGGTCCGTGTTTGCCCAACTCTCTATTTTGTATTGCTTATAGGAGTTATGAGATCATAAAATAGAGAAAACGATTTTCTCAATTTTTTCGTAATAGGAAAAAATTAGGAGTAGTGTATAAGAAATAACTCCTCAGAGACGTTGCAAGTTCAAGGCATTATAGAAATTTAATAAACTATGCTACAATTGTTAGTTTTGACCTCTTCTCATGATACTTTTAAAAAGCGTTCATTGTTGTGATTCCTTTCTATTGAAGACAATACTCAGTCCTTTCAAATTTTACAAATGTGGGAATAAAGGGATATTTTACACTACTACCCTCCCTCTTTTGATTCTTTTTTGCGACGATAATCTCTTCAAAAAGTGTGGATTCCTTCTCTATTCCATCCCAATTTCGATTTATACAGTCTTTTCACGCCTTTTGTAAGCTTTTATATACCGGTAGAAGGCCAATATTTGAAGCTTACACGAAGCGTGAAACGATTACATAAATCGAAATTGGATGATTTCGGAAAAATTGCCGCGAAAAAATTCAGAAGGGGAGAGAGATAGCAGTGTCCATGTTTCAGGTGCCTGTAATATATTACTACGCCATTGATTTCATTGAAAATATAGTTCCCTATAATTCAAATTCCCCAGACAACGTCTTAGCATTTATGTGGGGGTCTGACACCATATGGATATGGTTCATAACTGAAGAAAATACATGCACATAATAATATCCGTTATTTACAAAGGATTGCACAATTAGTCTTAACACAAACTAGTTTACATTGTGGTCCTGTCTATAACATATATACGTATTTAAAAATACCTTTACCAATAAACATGAAATTATCATAGATAATTTACATACATAAAAGAGCTACCTCAAAAGAGACCACGAACTTGAGAATCGTTGAGAATTAAAATAATGTTGTAGATAAGCTGATTTAATAGATGTGAAACTTGTGCAGTTTCTAATCAAATCTGGTAAAGAATACCATAAACATGATAAAATGCTGCTGAAATGATAAAAGAAATATATCCTCTTATCTAAGTGACATAAGGACATTTAATATTTTTTTTGTCAAAAGCATCGCTCCTCAAAATTTATGTATAAATACTATAGTTTTCCTGACTCGAATGATTGTTCTGCAGTATGGCTTGAAGGCAAAAAGAACACAAATATTGATAGACTTTTTTAAATTCCAGACGAGAGCAGCAAGTATCACTTTACACATCAAAGTAACTCTGGCTGTTTGATCTATCGAAAATTTATCCATGTGTGGAAATTCTACATCGAATAACGTTAGAGTATTTGAATGTTTTAGATTCATAAATGAGGAATGAAAAGAAAATACAATTGTACAAGAAAGCTCTCAAAAGTTTATTTATGCTACAAGAGCCAAAACAGAATACTTTAGAAGAGAATAAAACAGAAGACCCAATATAGAACCCTAAGGGCCCCCAATGGTATCATCTTGTCCCTTTGAATTAGATGCCCTTTCATACATACCAAAAAATGAATGTTTAAGCATCAATGCATCCTGCTTGGCTGTGTCAAATGCTTTGCTCAGATCAATAAAGAATCTTTTTATCAATGTTTTGAAGCCATTTATCTAAGATATTATGTAAAGCAGTTTCATATTAATGTTTTAGTCTAAAACCTGATTGATGTTCTGTTAAAACCTTATTGATATTCAGATATGAATATATCAGCTATGCTGACAAAACTGCATCTGTAAGACCGAAACACCAGTGTCAGTAAAGCTTTGTCAGATCCATTCATGTTGTTCATCAATTAACTCATATACATGTATATAATAATACATGTAATGGTCAAATGATTTATTGGACAAAAGTTTACTGGAATCAAGTTGTCGGAATTGGAAATAGCCTGGGTAGATATTGCAATTGGACAAATGTTAATGATGGGTGCTGCATCCAGACCACAAGTCCAAAGAAGCATCCCGAGATTTATCATCCAGAAAAATCTTCCGTAAGGTTATAAAATACCCACCGTCTGCATGATCATAACGTTATGTGTACCACACTACAGACGGATGGACAGATCGATGGAGAGAGAGACAAACTTGGTGATTCCAGTTAACCCTCCATAATGTCTTTGCAGGAGGAGTTGTTGATAAACAACTGTACATGTTTCATCAAATTGACACAAAATCTGCACGACTCTGGTTGATCAAAAAGTTAGGAACTTATCATCATAGTACTTTAGAAGACTCTGGTTGATAAATCTATGAACTTACTGTACTAGCAATAACATTACTGTGGAATCATCATTGTTCGTCGGGGGATTGATCGTGAATTTCAGGGGTCACTCTTACCCATAGATTTAGTGTACACGAACTTTTTTAAAACCAAGCAGAGTTATCTCTCCTAGTGACATCGCATCATTTGCCCATGAAATTACGTTCCCACGAACCAACAAAATTTTGCTTACCCACGAACATTGGCCACTGCGAATTAAAATGATTCTACAGTATTTGATATGTCGTAATACAAAACTTGTGAAGTTACTGTAATAGTAATAAGACTATTTTATGTGTCATAATTTAAAACTCGAAAACTTACTGTCATAGTAATCTACACGACTTTGGTTGGTCGATATGTCGTAATACGCCTTGAATGGTTCCTTCAGTTCGGCGTACGGAAGCTGTAAAACGCCCTCCACAGAATACGAATCTGCCCATGTTGGAGCTTTGTCGCTCAACACTAAAATAAAAACAATGCAAGTTTTTTCCTGATAATATATATATATACGAGTCAACCATATTGAAACTTTGAATTTCCGGTAAAGATCCGCAGCAAAAGTAGGAATATTGTCCAATCGTTTTGCACCTTTTGAACTTGAGTCATTTGGTGCTGAACAAATATAATATAGTTGACTCGTATGAACTCTGGGGCTAATAGCTGGTGAAAACGAATCTAATCTGCCAAAACGGACGATCAACATTCATTCAAATATTGTGAGGATGACCACAAGTAGCTATGTTTTAAACGGTAATTCTAAGTTGGACTGCAACGGATGACGAATGCACAAAATCGAACGTAATGAAGGGAAATTGCATGGAGAAAACGGTGTAGGGTTAACGACGGCGAACTAATTCTCTGAAATTGGACTTATTTTTTCAAAGTTTCTGTGAAGTCAGGAAAACTATGTATTACAAAACAGAAAAATATTCTGGCTTTCAACTGGGAAAACTTTTTATGCATTATCACGATTAATACCGAAGTTTTGAGAGTTTGAAGCGAGCAACCGAGAATTTATGGCTTCTTTCTTAGCTCCCTTCTCACTATATACACCAGTTTGCTCAGTTTGTGTCTGAACACAGACTGATGATCAATACACACAGACTGGTGACTGATATGTATAGTCACGGCAGAATTTGTAATCAATATGTAATAAAGTTTATAATGTCCTTAATCCAACCTTTAAGAAATACTGTAAAATAATTAATTTTGGGGGAGCTTAATGCTAAAGACATGCTGGCAAATTCAAAATTTTCCTGAACAAGTGGAACTGAATTGATATGAAGTATCGCATTTATTCATTTATTTTGATAAATAACAACTCTTGAAGCATGAAAACTCGTCAAATCATGAAAAAAAACCCACACTCATTTCCCTCAAAACACGAAATTTTATATAATTTTACAGCAGTGCAACAGAAAACTGACAACAGTCTGCACAACAATTTATTTCAGGGCCGTAAGTAGGGTTCTAAATCAGGGGAGGCAGGGGATTGGGGGCCGCCGATTGACTTTACGACTGAAAATGACACTTTTTAAATCCCAATTTATCATGTTTGTGTTTCATTTGTACTATGTAAAGAATCGTAATATGGTGTCAAAGACAAAGGTGCTTGTCTTCATTTTAAACATATATCCTATAATATAACATTTATATAATTTTATTTTCTTTTTTGCCAAAAAATCAGACGAGGCAGTTGCCTCGTCTGCCTCATCGGCAGTTACGGCCCTGTATTTCAGTCGAGTTATTGCCGAAAATATTTCTACAGCAAAATGATACAATTTTATGAACCTGACCAAAAAAAAAAATAATCCCAAAAAACAAAAGAACAGATAACCAGTATCATCGAACTATCGTTATATCATGAAAATCGGGGGAGGGGGGGGGGGGGGGGGGGGGGGGGGAGTCAATGATGGTCAAGTTATTCATTACAGGAAATACTAATCCTATGATTGTGACATCCTAAAAAACTGAGAAAAAATGAAATAAGTCATGTGACTTGGCCACACTAAATACGATACTTGTCAATACTAGGTTATCTCTCAGAATGTACTGTTCAATTAATGATTGATAACTGCAGAAATCACATGCAGTTGGGTAGGGTGGGGGTAGCTGCAAAGACCAATGCAGAAACCAATTTGGTAGTAGGGTTATTGATCTTTAGAAAATTGAAGAAGAAGAAAATCAAAATGGTTTCACCAATTTATGATATGTTTGATTGTGTATTACTAATATTTACTACTAGCACGCACGGCCAGTCACTTACACAGAGAGCTTAACGTTATTACTAATATTTACTATGCACGGCCAGTCACTTACACAGAGAGCTTAACGTTATTACTAATATTTACTACTACCATGCACGGCCAGTCACTTACACAGAGAGCTTAACGTTATTACTAATATTTACTACTACCATGCACGGCCAGTCACTTACACAGAGAGCTTAACGTTATTACTAATATTTACTATGCACGGCCAGTCACTTACACAGAGAGCTTAACGTTATTACTAATATTTACTACTACCATGCACGGCCAGTCACTTACACAGAGAGCTTAACGTTATTACTAATATTTACTATGCACGGCCAGTCACTTACACAGAGAGCTTAACGTTATTACTAATATTTACTACTACCATGCACGGCCAGTCACTTACACAGAGAGCTTAACGTTATTACTAATATTTACTATGCACTGCCAGTCACTTACACAGAGAACTTAACGTTACAGAAAATGTCTGTTGTTTATGTACTAGTTAGAGCTATGCGGATCATGAACGTCAGCCTGGGTAGCTAACTAGTAATGCAGGGGTCCCGGGTTCGATTCCCGGTCCATCCATAGATTTTCTCCTGGCCTTTCCTACATATCATATTTTGAAGGTGATTTAAATGATGCCTCTTAATTTTGCACACACAAAAACCATTGCATACAATATATCAAAGCAAGTACTAGTTATATACTAATAGTATTTTAGTGCTTTTGGAAACTTAAAAAATGTTCATGCCAATATGTAATCAATATTCCTTTCCCCATCAAAGCGAAAGCGTTTGTGGCTGTAAAATAAATTAATAAACCTAGATTTACAAACCTGTTTTTATCAAAAGCACCACCAACACAATCCTACTGAACGCCATCTCCAGCTTTGTTAGTTTGCAAATGATTAGGTCACGTGACTGGGTAACATATGATCATATGAACATATTTATATTTCCCATCAAGGGCCCCCAAAAAGCAGCATGAAAAGACTGTATATACAGATAAATGTATAAGTACTGAAAGAAGTTATTACCTAACGCATAGTTACATGTAAATGCAGTTACATTTAGAATTGATGGCTCTTCAGAACACAATGTAAATGAATTTTTGTTCATCATTATGTGTAGTAAAAGTCTTTATTAGGTTTTTTTTTATAACATCACAAAGATATTTTCTTTCATCAACAACTTTTTCACATTCAAGCAATAAATGAATCTCATCACTTGTTACAGATTCGTTCATTCCTAGTAATGCCAGAATAATCTACCAACTTCCACTATTGATTTATGAGGATATATCCGTAATTTACAAATAGATCTTCTAATATCAAAATGTTTAATTTTATAATTACCACGATAACTTTCAAAACCAAAGTACTCTTTAAGTATAAAGTAAGTGCACAATTTCCCATCAATCGATTTATTTTGACTGACTGTTCTTGGATTCATAGCAGTGTCAAATTAACTTGTATGGAGTAGTTGTAGCATCTTTCCCGGTACAACTTGTCCATAACCAAACATTTTACGCGTTAAAGGGGTGGGGGACTATCTTAAAGTCCCGTTCACATGCCCTGATTTACTCATGGGATGCAAATTCTGCATATATATGCAAAATCTACACCTGGATGTAAATTTGAGCATGTGAACGCCATTGCATATATGCAAAAGTAAATATACATATGTGAAAATATACACCCGGGTGTAAATCTGCACCTACTCAGACCAGATGCAAATTTACTTTTGCATATGTGTATATTTACTCCTAGTGTATTTTTCGTCATGTGAACGCACACACCGTATACAACGTCACACTCGAGGAATCGTCACTGTGGATCACGAGGGCTCGGCTCCGAAGAGGAGCAAACGCAGTATCACCGAGTATGAGATCGGTTTTCTCATAAAATACATCGTATTTCTGCAAACATCATATTGCATAGAATGTTGTAGACATATCTTGATCAATCAAATTGGTCACCGAAGCCTACACAGTAAGGGAAAATCCTCATTCTCAATCGAAAATAATCCGCCATCTTTATCAAACTTCGAGAATCATTGCCATTTGACCCTAATTTGTTAAGTACCACGTGAACGCTTAGCAAATATACTTTTACACATGGGTGCAATTTTTGCATATATGCAAAATTTGCACCCCATGAGTAAATCAGCGTATGTGAAATGATAATCACTGGTATGTAATTTTCATAAGACGTCTACGGCAACCTATCCATAAATATTCCACTCTCCGCTATAATGTCCTTTTCGGGTACCTTTTCTTACTATGTATGATACATCAACACAACAACAACAACAACCCCGCAAAATGGCAAAAAAGGGTGGGGCCGTTTTATAATATTATAAAACGGCCCCATCCTATTTTTGCCATTTTGTAATTATTTTCCCTTTGAATGGCGTATAGCAAACCTGAACCTCCTTCACCCAAGAATGATTTGTACCAAATTTGATTGTGGAGCGGACAGTATAGAGGGAACTTATACTGCCTCGCTAGTAAGCTAGCTTTTCTAGTGATGTGGTAGAGTTTCTCTCTTGATTACGCAAATTAAGGAACGGCGAATGTGATCATCACTTGGCTGGGTGACCGCTACACGTTACAAAATGATGGCAGCGTAGTGACTCTGCCATTTGGTGGGATGCCTGCTTCAGGTAGAGTATGGACGTGGTTTCATTGTCGTCGGGAATGGCGGATGCCGTTGTTGAGCAGGTGCCAAAACACTCGGAAGAGGATCCATGCTAACCTTTGGGGAATTCCTATGAATTCCTAAGTTTTTCGATCAACCAGAGTCTTCTAAATTACTATCATGATAATGATTTCCTAGATTTGTCGATCAACGAGAGTCGGGCAGATTATTTTGTGTCAATTTCATTCATCAAACATGAATAGTTGGTTATCATACCCCCTCCTCTTGCAAAGACATTATAGAGGGTAAACTGGAATCACCAAATTTGTCTATTTCTCCATCAATCTGTCCGTCCGTCTGTGGTGTGGTACACATAACGTTATGATCATGCAGCTGATAGGCATTTTATCACCTTACGGGAAAATTTTCTGGATGATAAATCTCGGGATGCTTCTTTGGACTTGTGGTCTGGATGCAGCACCCATCATTAACATTTGTCCAATTGCGATCTCTACCCAGGCTATTTCCAATTCCGACAACTTGATTTCAGTAAACATTTGTCCAATAAAATTATTTGACTAATACATATACTATTTTATCTACAAGTTAATTAACGAAAGGCGAAGCTAACGAACAATCAATGTCATAATTCCTATATGCAATACAAACTGGAGAGTTAGGCAAACACGCAACCCTCGATATACCAGAGGTGGGATCAGGTGTCTCAGAGGAGTAAGCATACCCTGTCACGGGTCACACCCGCCGTGATCTCTATATCTTGATCAGGTAAACGGAGTTATCCGTAGTCAAAATCAGAGTGTCAAGAACGGCCTAACAATAGATATGAACACGGTAGACAGCATTTGACCCAATGATAGGATGTATTGACATACTAGATCGTTATAACGACCATAGAATTTGCGAAATGCTGAAATTAAACGAAATTGTTGAAACCTCTGCATCATCAAGTTGTTTGTCAGTAGCCTGCCTCGATTTAAAAAAACCTGACTATACCCCGAACAAGAATGGATCTGACGAAGCTTTACTGACACTAGTGTTTGGGTCTTACGGATGCATTTTTGTCAGCGTAGTTGATATACTAGTATTTATATCTGAATACCAATAAGGTTTTAACAAAACATCAATCAGGTTTTAGACTAAAACATTCATGTGAAAGTTCTGCTTTACATATCATAGACAAAAATAGCTTCAAAACATTGATAAAGGGAGACTTGCAGATGCTCATTTTATGATCTACCTGGTAAGCAAAACATTTGACATAGTCAAGCAAGATGTATTGATGCATAAAATTATATCTTTTGGTATGTATGTATGTAAAGACATTTAATTATTTATTCTCATCTACATGAAAGATCTCAATGTGTCAAAAGTAGAAGGGCTATCTCAAAGTTACCATTGGAGTCCTTCAGGGTTCTATATTGGGTCATCTGTTTTTATACTCTTCTAAAATATTATGTTTTGCTTCTTGTAGCATAATTTTTTTTCCAGAGCTTTCTTGTATTTTCTTATGTCTATCTTATTAATGAATCTAAAAACATTCAAATATTCTTGTGTCATTCGATGTAAGACTTAACACACATCAATATTTTTTTCGATACATCAAACAGTTAGAGGTACTTTGATGTGTAAAGTGATCTTGCAGCTCCGGTCTGTAATTTAAAAAGTCTATTAATATTTGTCTTGCTCTTGCCATCATGCCATACTGCACAACAATAATTAAAGTCAGGAAAACTAAATCAGCTTATCAACAACAATATTGTGGTTCTCAATGATTCTCAAGTTTATGGTCTCTTTTGGGGTAGCTCTTTTATGTATGTAAATTATCTATGCTAATTTCATGCTCATTGGTACGTTAAAGACAGGACCACAATGTAAATAGTTTGTATTATAACTAATTGTGTAATCCTTTATGAGTTAATGACATTATTATTATTATACCAATATATAGCACATGTGGATGTATGCTCAGTTATGAACCACATGTTCACAGAGCCCCGTACAAACGCAAAGATGATGTCTAGGAAACTTGTCGGGGACTATATTTTCAGTGAAATCAATGGCGTAGTAAAATATCACAGGCACCTGAAGCATGAACACTACTACCCCTTCCATTTCTGAATTTTCTGCAGTGATAACTTCTCCAAAATATGTGGATTCCCTGTCTGTCCCATCCCGATTTATGTAATCGTTTTGTAAGCTTTAGAGATTGGTCTTCTACCGGTATACAAAACCTTACAAACAGCATGAAACGACAACATAAATCGCAATTGGGATGGAATAGAGAGGGAATCCACACATTTCGGAGAAGTTATCGCCGCAAAAAATGTGAAGGGGATAGTAGTGTCCATACTGCAGGTGACTGTGTAAAATATCACTTTATTCCCATATTTGTAAAATTTGAAACTTCTGACTTTTGTCTTCAGTAGAAAGGAATCATAGGAAGGAAAGATTTTTTAAACTATATGAAAATAAGTCAAACCTAACAAAAAGTAACATGGTTTAGTAAATTTGTATAATGCCTTGTACTTGCAACCTCTATTGCAGCCATTTCTAATACCCTATTCCTGATATTTTCCTATTACGAAAATATTGAGAAAATAGTTACCTCTATTATACGATCTGATAACTTTATTTTGTATCATCTTATTGCACCTGTGTTATTACATTAAGTTTGTGAGTCTCGTTAATGACAACTCTGTGACTCTCGTTAATGACAGCTCTGTGACTCTCGTTAATGACAGTTCTGTGACTCTCGTTAATGACAGCTCTGTGACTCTCGTTAATGACAGTTCTGTGAATCTCGTTAATGACAGTTCTATGACTCTCGTTAATGACAGTTCTGTGACTCTCGTTAATGACAGCTCTGTGACTCTCGTTAATGACAGCTCTGTGACTCTCGTTAGTGACAGCTCTATGAATCTCGTTAATGACAGCTCTATGACTCTCGTTAATGACAGCTCTGTGACTCTCGTTAATGACAGTTCTGTGACTCTCGTTAATGACAGTTCTGTGAATTTCGTTAATGACAGTTCTGTGACTCTCGTTAATGACAGCTCTGTGACTCTCGTTAGTGACAGCTCCGTGACTCTTGTTAATGACAGTTCTGTGACTCTCAATAATGACAGCTCTGTGAATCTCGTTAATGACAGCCAGGTCTGTGACTCGAGGAAATGACAGAGTCCCGTTTTCTAAGACAGAGTCCTCTATTCTAAGACAAAGTCCTGTATTCTAAGAAAAGAATCCTGTATCTTAAAACAAATTCCTGTATTCTAAATCAGGGTAGTGTACTTTAAAACAGAGTACTGACTGTACCTGACACAGGTAACTTCTGTATTCTGTACCTGACACAGGTAACTTCTGTATTCTGTAATAGTAGCTGTACTGACTGTACCTGACACAGGTAACTTCTGTATTCTGTACCTGACACAGGTAACTTCTGTATTCTGTAATAGTAGCTGTACTGACTGTACCTGACACAGGTAACTTCTGTATTCTGTACCTGACACAGGTGACCTCTGTATTCTGTAAGAGTAGTTGTACTGACTGTACCTGACACAGGTAACTTCTGTATTCTAGCTGTATCCTACAGGTGAGAACTCGTTGAGAGTACAGGAACTATCTCGTGCATTGAGAGTACAATAACTATCTCGTGTATTGAGAGCACAGCAACTATCTCGTGTATTGAGAGTACAGTAACTCTCTCATGTATTGAGAGTACAGGAACTATCTCGTGTATTGAGAGTACAGTAACTCTCTCGTGTATTGAAAGTACAGTAACTCTCATGCATTGAGAGTACAGGAACTCTCTAATGTATTGAGAGTACAGGAACTCTCTCTTGCATTTAGAATACAGAAACTCTGTCGTGTATTGAGCGCAGAGGACCTCTCTCATGTATTGAATTTGTTGTTTAGGTACAGTGTTTCACAGGAAATTTTACTTTTATCGTGTCTGCAAACCGTTCATAAATGAATCCTGACAGCAGTGAATTATTAACATTTGTAGGATGGGAAGTGTAACAAAGCCATTACTCCAGTTGTCCAGTTGAAGAATTACGTGAATGTGACGAGCGGCGATCTGCAGGCTCTGAAGTTTGCCATCGCACACCAAGGTCCGGTCTTGGTTCTTATGGATGCCTCGCGTCCATCTTTGTTTTTCTATGCAAACGACGTCTAATATGAACTTCAGTGTGGTGTATGTTTTTGTATTGTTGAATTAATCGAAAGCCGATGAAAAGTTAAAATCCGTATCCTTGTGACATCCCACATCACATCACATGTTTATGATTGTAGTGTTAACTCTGAACACACATCACATGTGTATGATTACAATCAATGTAACATTGAACATTAGGAGAATGACCCGTACTGATGTCGCCATTTATATTGGGCAGTTTTCACGTTACAAACTTTTATATTGTTTGTCGTAGGTAACAAGCCAGATGAACGTGACCACACAGTTTTGGCCGTTGGATATGGTGTGATGAACGGACAAGCTTATTGGATGATCAAGACTTGTGATCCACTCACTGGGGTAACGATGGCTACGTGTTGATGTCACAGAAAGACAACAACTGTGGGGTCGCCACGGATGCGACCTTCGTCATGCTGTAATTTCTGACACGTGACACGGGAGAATTCTCTGAACATTTACATCTTGTGAAAGTGTGTTATACATATTTCTAATTATCGTTAAAAAAGAACTTTATCATTAAAAAAGAGAAAAGAAAACTTTGAAGGTTGTTATAATAACGTTGCTGAGAGGGATTTTTATATATCTCACCTCTGGTAGATCCAGGGGTCTGTGTTTCCCAACTCTCAATGAGATTGATCACTGTTCGTTATCTTCACTTTTCATTTATAGTAAGATACTATTTGGACAGTGTAAGTTTCTTTATTGATAGGAGAACTTAGCCTTGCAGATTGATTGGTCTCCTTAATATGCTCATATATATTGCTTGTAGGAGTTATGAGATTGATCACTGTTCGTTATCTTCACCTTGCATATATATATATATATATATATATATATATATATATATATATATATATATCTTCCCATCACTACAAGCTTTGACCATTTGTATGCTATTGTAAATAGCAGTAGGTAAATACTATATGAGGTCTAGAGTTTTATCTGTAGTGAATACTTATTTTGTATTTTGTGTAGCACTGTGTTTGAAATACCTCTGAAATGAGAGGCTATGTTATGTATGAATAAAACCTTATTTTTGAATTTCCTATAATATTGCTATGGTTTCTTGATTCCATCATCCATTGAATGCGTGCCTGATAAATATTGTCTACTGAACACATACCTGATGTCTATCTTATTAGGATATATCTTTTGTGGTCAACAAAAATTTGAGTATCAGTTGTTGAGTTCCAAATGCAAGTGAGAAACAACACTCACAATTCTTCATTATGTAAACAAGGCCCGTGCCATGTTTTTGTTTACATATAGATTGCTTAATAGAAAACATCGATAAAACAAAATGAGGTGCGCCAAACACTAGAAACTGTTTAATAGTGTTCAGAATTAACTTGTACATTAAAAAAAATCTGCTTGAAACAAAACTTTTACTAGTATATTTAACCTATGTAAACAAAAACATGGAACGAGCCTTGTTTACATAACAAAGAATTGTTCGTTCTGTATCTCACACGTACCTCAGCAACTGATATTAAAATTTTTGCTGACCATTAGAAATGTTTTAGTTTAGCATTCTAAACACTTGAAATGGAAAAATAAAATTTGAAATTTTTCAGCTCAAATCATGTCCATGCCCCTTTAAAACTCATCAAGCAAACAACAAACACTTTTGTTTAGAGAATAATTTATCGACTGCAGATTGCGTCTTGAAACTCGTCATTAAATAAACGAGGAACATTTCTGACCAACGAGAAACCTTTATCGTCTGATTTCCCCCATTGTGTAATTCCATGTAAATCTTTGTACGTAAAATTTTCTGATTTTGAGAAACTTTACTTTCAGCACATCAGTAGGGTTTTTGTACTATATACCCAGGGGTTGCTGTGTTTCAGTACATCAGTAGGATCTTTGTACTATATATACCCAGAGGTTGCTGTGTTTCAGCACAACATTAGGATCTTTGTACTATATACCCAGGGGTTGCTGTGTTTCAGTACATCAGTAGGATCTTTGTACTATATATACCCAGAGGTTGCTGTGTTTCAGCACATCATTGGGATCTTTGTAATACATACCCAGGGGTTGCTGTGTTTCAGCACATCACTAGGATCTTTGTACAATATACCCAGAGGTTGCTGTGTTTCAGCACATCAGTAGGATCTTTGTACTATATACCCAGGGGTTGCTGTGTTTCAGCACATCATTGGGATATTTGTACTATATACCCAGGGGTTGCTGATTTTAAGGACATAGGATACCCTTAGTTTGTTATAGAATTTTGTGAACACTTTGTAAATGTTTTAATATTGCTAAAAACGCATATTTACCACACACGTTTCCTATGAAAATATCTTTATGTTTACATTATTCACAAATATTTCCTTGAAAAGTCAATGGGAAAACATTACCCGAGAATTAAAACCCTTCTAAAACATCTTTTCATTGGTGCATGTCATGTATTCGTGACTGATTTACATTGTTGTTTGAACAAATAAAGGAAAATCCCTCGTAAAAACAGCAATCCTCCTTCATTTGATGCATCCAAAATCTTGGGTACCCTATCGTTCAAGATTTTGAGACCACTGTGATTTTTTTTTATTGATTTCAAATATGCTTCACTCAAAGGTGGCTTATGATATATGCTTGTATCGTGATTTTAGCCCAAGGTCATTTGAAACGTCTAGGTCACTTGGAAGAATATTGCCATGGGCACGAATTGTGCTCGTTTGTTAGCTGACCTGTTTTTTTATATTCTGATGAAGCAGAATTTATTCAGAAACTTCTACGTGAGAAAAAAATATCTTGCTGTGGCCTTAAATTCGACAATTGCAATAATAGTTTTCATTCATAACTCATCTTTATGACAAACGGGATGATTTCAACTTTCCATATTTATGTAGCAATATTCCATTACCACTTGCATATGGTGTTTATATCTCTCAATTGATTCGATATGCAAGGGTTTGATCTAAGTCTGGTCAGTTTTTAAATCAGGGCAGACTACTGACAAGCAAGTTGATGGTGCATGGGTTTCAACAGCCTCGTTTAAAGTCAGCATTTCGCAAATTCTATGATCGTTAAAACGACCTAGTTTGCAAATACAACGTATCATTGGGTCAAATGCTGTTTGATGTGTTTCATACCGATTGTTAGGCCGTTTTGGTACATTTTGACTACGGATAACTCCGTTTACCTGATCAATATATAGGGCTCACGGCGGGTGTAACCGGTCGACAGGGTATGCTTACTCCTCCTACACACCTGATCCCACCTCTGGTATATCCAGGGGTCCGTGTTTACCCAACTCTCTATTTTGTATTGCTGATGGGAGTTATGAGATTGATCACTGTTCACTATATTCACCTTCAATGAAGGTGGTTGAATCTGGAATTCCAATGGAAAGAGTGGCCACGGATATTATTGGAGAATTGCCAAAGACAGGTCAGGGTAATCGATATATATTGGTAGTATCTGACTACTTTACGATGTGGACCGAAAGTTTCATCATGCCCAACATGCACGCCCAAACTGTTGCTAGAGTATTGGTGGAAGAAGTCTTTGCAAAATGTTGAGTGCCTAGAATTTTTCATTCAGACCAGGGAAGGCAATACGAAAGCCATTTGTTTAAAGAACTTTGTGTCCTTTTACATATTGAGAAAACCAGAACATCACCCTACCACCGCAAAGTGATGGGAGGGTAGAGCAGTTTAATAAAACCCTTGCCACCATGCTTAATGCATACGTGAACATTTTGAGATGCATTTCTACCATATGTAATGCAGGCCTATCGGTCAGCAGTTCACGAGACCACTGGCTACACCTCTAACTTTCTAATATTAAGTTGAGAGACATCTACACCCCAAAATCTCATTTATGAATTATTGGGAGAGTTGAAAGTCACTCCTCGAAACCAATGGGTTTGGAATTTACAGGTATGCCTAGAAGCTAACAAAATAGTATGAGAAAATACAAAGCAAGCTATTTGACGGCAAAAGACATATCATGATCGAAAGCTTAACTTTGAAAAATGTGTTCCCTTGCAATATCGTTTTTGTATACTTTCAGGTTGGGAAGATTCGCAAAACCGACCTCATTCTGGCATGATCCGTACAAGATCTTGGGCAAATGTATAGGGTGGATTGTGGACAAAAAGGTAAGAGAACAAGTTGTTCACATAGATAGGATCATAGAAAAGCAACATGCTCATGTTTTACAAAACTTATTTATGGCTTGAGGATGTGTCAAATTGCTACCAAAGGTCAATTTGACCATTTCAAGGTTGCTAGTAGGATTATACATTTATATTTACGTTCTAGTGTTCTTTACAAATTGTACATGTAATGACAGCAGTTGTGAACAATACCCGTATCAATCTTGATCAGAGTTCGTCTATTTTGATGGCTGGGAATTCCAAAGGAAATGTGAATAAAGAACTAAATTTCAGTTCTGTAAACACATGATGGAATGGACTGCAACACTTCATGCCAGCATACTTTATATTGGCTTGAAGCATCGCAGTTTATAACCACAAATATTTTCAAAAATTTGTTTCTTAAATACATTCCACATCTTAAGGGAGACATGTCAAAAGCTCATACTTTGAAGATATTTCTTCTTGGTCCAATGTTATTTGGACAAGGGTCACTGGTACAAAAATTATATAAGCGTTGTACAGACCATAAAAGATTCATACTTGACCCAAAAGTTTGCTAATGACATAAGGATATTTCATGGTCTTAGCCTGAGGTCAATGGAAAATGTGATGGGGGAGAGAAATATTGAATACTTATCTGGATCATATCTTCATATAAACATTTCACATAAAGGTGGCATACGAATGAACACGACAAAAACTAGCATATAAGATGTGGGAGGGCCATGGTCCTACATGTATTCCAAGGTAATTTGGCTGACATTGAATATGGTTGTCAACGATAATTGATCGAGCACACACTTTGAAACAATGCATGCACAAGATGCAAAAGAAAAAAAGAAAACAATAGATTTGCAGCAATTTCTTTATCACAGAGAATTGGGATAATAAAACGTCGAGCTGCGTAACACTCCCATCGCAGCAGCCAATAACACTAACCATTAGTTAAACAACAGTTCTAAAAGTACAAAAACGTCAAGAGGGGGTAGTACAACTGGAGACTACAATACACTGTTACAGATGAAACCTCAATAGATGAATATTGCAGGTATCTTCACACATTTTGTCTTTTCTTAAGTATTTACCTCAGTGGGCAGTATACTAAGAGTATGCTTTCTGAAATCTCATTTGGTTCATTCAGAAAGAGGTTTGCACACAGAAATCCAGATCAAAATACAAAGGACAGTTACAAAATCTACATTCATGGACATTAGAATAAGAGGTAACTATTTTATCAATTTATCACTCTCAGTCTGTAAATACAGTATACAAAATAAAGGGGAAAGATGAGTTCCTTTACAATTTTCTACCCTTCTTTACAAAATCTAATGTTACCATGGATACCTTCAGTCTCCATTCATCCAAAATGGTTGACTAGAATGAGAATTAGAGGGACAATGTAAAATAAATAAACTGATTGTGTTGACCATCAGCAAAATAAATAACAAATGGGAGACAACCCAATGTCCGTCGCACCATGCCAAATTGTAAGATATGAATTTCTCTATTGCTTGGGAGATTTTCATCTTGCAGAGTAGCGACTTCTGGGGAAAACTGTGAGCATCCTGACGATGAGATGAATATTCTTAGCTTTTGAAACCAAGCTGCACAGATTTTGAAATCTCGACATCACACACACACTATTTGGTTACTCGATTCCTTATTCACCTCAAAACCTGAGGTGCATCTTCGTCCACACTTTTTTTTATGGCACAGTTGTGGGGTTAGCAGTTTTTTTTATATATTGTAGCTCATGTGCTACACACTGAGGTATGTTTGGAATGAATATCTAAATGTCTGAGCAACTCAAAAAATGGAGGGGGGGGGGAGCCATGAAAAGTCTGGTCACTAAATGGGAGATTTCTGTTGTGCTCTACTTGAAATCACCATGGAGACACCACTATGTGACCTTGTCTACACAAGCTGTTGCTATAACAACATGTTTTTTCTTCCCACCAACATGCCTTTGTATAGGGAATACGCATTCCATGGCAACACCACTATATGGCATGAAAATGTGTTGTCCTTCATGAGTGTGTGTCGGCTCTGTCTACAGAAGCAGGACTTTATTCGGGGCTGGCTGTTCTCCAGCCGGTGAAGATTCCCGATGTTATCCCGAGTCCACCCCAACACTGATGGTGACTACCCCGTTCCCTTCATTTTCCTCCTCCTGAATGAAGTTGAAGTGAGAGTTCTCTGTGGGGGTGTGAAGAAAGCTTGGAGAGGGTGAGATCGAGATCTGACTTTGGTACCAGTCTCGGTTATACTCGAGATTGTCCAGGATGTGCTGAGCATCTGGGTAAACCAGGTCAGCCCACGTCTCCCACAACGGGTGGACGATGTAGTCGATAAAGCCCACCTGTAACGAAGAAATACACAATATTAACAGATGGAGGATAAGTGTGATATAACCTACCTCTATACACAATACTAGTGGATGAGGGATGAATTAGATAAAACTTTCCAATATATATATATATGCATATGCAATATTAATGGCTAGAGGATGAGTTAGATAAAAGCTTATACGCTATGTACAGGCACGATACAATACGCTATGTACAGGCATGATACACACTGACGACTTGTCTCAAAATACTTCATGGAAGATTTAAACTTTTCATTTTTCTTATTGCCCAATTAAATGTCACAGTGCCGCATGAGTGTGGAATTCACAATATGTTTTCTTTGATCATTCAGAGATTCAATCACTTTTCTAAAATTTGGATCATGGTAAAAAAATCTTTGATGAAAATGGCCTCTGATCAAGCATTGTAGACATATCTATTTCTATGACAGCATTTGCAGAATGTCGTCAATCTTTAGGATCATTACGCATTGTGTTTCTGTACAGATCATGTCTTCTGCTTACCTGAGATTTTTCGATTGTGGCGGTGTTGCGGTCACACATTGGGCTAATGTCAAGGTTCCTCTCGCGCTCCATGTCTCCCTGATGAAAGAACTCTTTCATAAGCCGATTGACCCACTTCTGGTAGACCTCCAATGGTTTGGTAGGACTACCCAGGTCTGAACAGTGCACCATGTTCTGCAGAACCTGCAACAAGGATGTGGAAATCAAACTGTAAGCATATTTTGGAGTGAAGAATAAAACTGTCCAGAATAATTGATAAATGACAGGAGTCATTGTTTAAGCTAAATAATTGATAAATGACAGGAGTCATTGTTTAAGCTAAATAATTGATAAATGACGGGAGTCATTGTTTAAGCTAAATAATTGATAAATGACAGGAGTCATTGTTTAAGCTAAATAATTGATAAATGATGGGAGTTATTGATTAATCACAAAGTCACCACTGTAAATTTGTCATCAGATAACTAAAATTACTACATGTATTCATATGGAGCCATGTACATGTATTCCTCAAAAGAAAATCTGCTATTGTTATGCCCTCGTAAACTACTAAGACATACTGAAATTATGCAAATAAAGAACAGCTTTGTCTCCTAACTCCACAGAGAGTAGTACTTCTGTTATTTCAAACAGAAACCTGTAAGTTTGAAGAAAAGAGATCTGACACTAAGTCACACTATGAAACTTGACAAATCCCCTGTATATTGTTACCTCATGTTTATCTATTGACACAAACAGCAGCAATGTTATCTTGACATATAGTAAACTTATCTGGTGTGAAATAGTATACAGTTATTGACTGGGCTTGAGGACAACAGCTGTTTTGTTTGACCCGAGAACGGGTCTGTTGCCCTCAGCCTACGGCTTCGGGCAACAGATCCGTTCGAGGGTCAAACAAAACAGCTGTTGTCCGAGGACACAGCCTATAACTGTTTTGTTATACACTTTCTATTTTAAGGATGTTTTTATAGATGCATATGGTTTGTTGACTTCAAACTTTTAACATGACAGAGGAATTGTATACATTTATTAACGCATCCACTAGTTTAAAAGAAAATCTACGTAATATTCTAATTAATAATCAATAATTACATTTTTCGTGTTTCTGTTCTGTGTTCCATCTAATGAATTCTGTATTTTATCATCAGTCAAATCAGTGAACCTCGCAATTACATAAACAAAGCAGCAGACCGAGAACCACGTGACTTTCATAGCCAATAGAAATAAAACAGACTATTGCCCAGTCAACAGTTCATAAACTGTTGACTGGTCAATAGACCACAAGTGTGAGAATTGGTTTAACAGTAAAAATGTTACTTCTAAATTGTATTACTTTTATACAAGAAATCTTTTTAGGTGTATAACAACGAAGATTACTAAACAGGTGTAAATCAATTATTATCACACAGGTGTATATCATTTATTATCACACAGGTGTATATCATTTATTATCACACAGGTGTAAATCAATTATTATCACACAGGTGTAAATCAATTATTATCACACAGGTGTAAATGAAGAGAAAACATAGCATGTAATACACTTTGTATTTAGTCCAGCACTATGTTTGTATTGTCCAGTGTTTTTATGTTTATTGCCCTGCATGTTGTATATCTCACACTGTGTTTTTGTGTTTATTGCCCTACATGTTGTATATCTCACACTGTGTTTTTGTGTATATTGCCCTGTGTGTTGTATGTCTTACACTGTGTTTTTGTGTTTATTGCCCTGTGTGTTGTATGTCTCACACTGTGTTTTTGTGTATATTGCCCTGCGTGTTGTATGTCTCACACTGTGTTTTTGTGTATATTGCCCTGCGTGTTGTATGTCTCACACTGTGTTTTTGTGTTTATTGCCCTGTGTGTTGTATGTCTCACACTGTGTTTTTGTGTTTATTGACCTGTGTGTTGTATGTCTCACACTGTGTTTTTGTGTTTATTGCCCTGCATGTTGTATGGCCAGGAAACCTAGTTTACACCTGTAAGTAGATGTCACATGGAAACCATCACATTTTACACCTGTGAACAGAACTCACCTGGATACGGTCAGTGTAATTGTCCAGCAGTAACACTCCGGACCCCGCCACCTTTTTTGTTTCTACCATGGTTTTAAGGTCAGCTAACAAACTCATGTGTTTAGACATATCTGTGGCCAATACCTGTCATAAAAATGAAACATATTGACAGGTAAATTTATTTGAGCCCTACATGTAAATATGTTGACAGGTAAATTCCTGGTTTCAGTCCCAAGTAACCATGTCAAACCTAAAACTTTAATGAAAGGTAGTGACAGTGTTCCGTCACTAAGCGCCCAGCATAAGAAGTGAAAGTCATGGGAATTTCAGACGAAACCTTAAAGACCCGAGGTCCTGTATCATAGCAGACATTGGCAAAATAAAGAACCCTCACTGCTACTGCCCTGATCATTTCTTCAAGTTGTAGAATATCATTTTTATTTCCATAATGTCGTAGGGATTTGTCATGTGATCACATCCTAGATTTGGACATTACAAAAGATTTGACAACTGCATATCTCATCCCAGTATAGAAGTGAAGACTTGTCAGTAAGACAGTCTCTTCTTTCTCATTGTGAACATTACTACAATGTGACAGTTCTTGTCAGTAAGACAGTCTTTTCTTTCTCATTGTGAACATTACTACAATGTGACAGTTCTTGTCAGTAAGACAGTCTTTTCTTTCTCATCGTGAACATTACTACAATGTGACAGTTCTTGTCAGTAAGACAGTCTTTTCTTTCTCATTGTGAACATTGCTACAATGTGACGACTCTTGTCTTGACACTTACCATATCTATAGTCATTTTGCGAAGTGTTTGATACTGCTTTTTGGAGAGATTAACAAAGATATCACAGTTTTCCTCCTGGAGAAGTTTAAACGCCACCGCCAGGTGATGGTTCTCCAGCACCGACTCGTCATTGTACATCAACGCCAGCTCGGAACCTTTCATAGGGAAAATAAGATGGTTGTTGAGATATACTGTGAGATAACTACCTGTATGATGAGATATTTGTTAAGATAATGAAATGATTATTGAAGTTGTTATATTGTGAGATTACTACCTGTACAGATGAGATATTTGTTGAGGTAATGAAATAATTACTTGTGTTGATGAGATATTTGGTGAGATATATGGGGTAGCTATTGTGTTGATGAGATATTTGGTGAGATATATGGGGTAGCTATTGTGTTGATGAGATATATGGGGTAGCTATTGTGTTGATGAGATATTTGGTGAGATATATGGGATAGCTATTGTGTTGATGAGATATTTGGCGAGATATATGGGGTAGCTATTGTGTTGATGAGATATTTGGTGAGATAACTACCTGTTTGGATCAGAAATTGATTTGTAAGCCCAGGATGATCCACATCGTGAATGGCACAGGCAAATATTGCTGCTAATATCTCCAGATCAGTGAAGACACTCTAAAACAAGAAGAAAAAAAAAAATCAATTTATTAATCTATTCAATCAAGCGTAACAAGATTTGTCATGTACAGAAAACATGTTGATCAGCTGACTGTCATCAGGAAAGCATGTGTTTAATGAATGGAAGAGGGATCTTTAGCTAAATCAACCAACTGCGGGCAAAGGAAAATCAATTTTTCTGATTTCTTGAGAAGTGAAGGCTAATGGATATTGAGGATCTATCTTCTACACCAAACATCTGAACATCTGAATTTTATGTTACAGGGGCAGACAACCAAACATCTGAATTCTATGTTACAGGGGCAGACAACCAAACATCTGAATTCTATGTTACAGGGGAAGACAACCGCACATCTGAATTCTATGTTACAGGGGCAGACAACCGCACATCTGAATTCTATGTTACAGGGGCAGACAACCGCACATCTGAATTCTGTTACGGGGGAAGACAACTGCACATCTGAATTCTATGTTACAGGGGCAGACAACCAAACATCTGAATTTTATGTTACAGGGGCAGACAACCGCACATCTGAATTCTATGTTACAGGGGCAGACAACCAAACATCTGAATTCTATGTTACGGGGGAAGACAACTGCACATCTGAATTCTATGTTACAGGGGCAGACAACCAAACATCTGAATTTTATGTTACAGGGGCAGACAACCGCACATCTGAATTCTATGTTACAGGGGAAGACAACTGCACATCTGAATTCTATGTTACAGGGGCAGACAACCAAACATCTGAATTTTATGTTACGGGGGCAGACAACCGCACATCTGGGGGCAGACAACCGCACATCTGAATTCTATGTTACAGGGGCAGACAACCAAACATCTGAATTTTATGTTACAGGGGCAGACAACCAAACATCTGAATTTTATGTTACAGGGGCAAACAGTATGATATAGTAATAATAGTGATAAAATTCAATGGTCTCAAAAACATTTTTCTTCAAGACTCACATTAAATGTTGTTTTGATGCTGTATGATCAAATTGATTGATTGAATGTATATTGTTTAACGTCCCCCTCGAGAACTTTTCACTCATATGTATGATAAGAAAAGCTTTCTCCCCTCCATCAAATGATACAAACCTCAAGTGCCTGGGCGTTAAGTAGGACATGTGTTGACAGGGTGACATCAGCTGCATGCTCAGCATTGTGGTATGGGTTGTCACGGTGATAATGGTCCTCTAGATGTGTAAGGAAAGTCAGCAGCGTTTGTGCAGGAATATTAAATGTCTTCAGTAAATTACGTTCCTGAAATAAAATATTCCCAATTCTAAATGAAATGAAATCTTCCTAATTCTGAACGAAATCTTCCTAATTCTGAACGAAATGAAATATTACTTATTTTGAACAAAATGAAATATTCCTAATTCTGAACAAGACAACAAGCTGGTCTAACACATATCTATTTTCTTTTTAAAATCTTAATCGTCTTGCATGTTGTCCCACAATTTGTCTAGTATTGTGAGGGCAACTGCACTTTATATACCTGTAATATTGTGTACTTAACAATCATTTATTTACCTGTAATATTGTGTAGGAAACAATCATTTATTTACCTGTAATATTGTGTACTTAACAATCATTTATTTACCTGTAATATTGTGTACTTAACAATCATTTATTTACCTGTAATACTGTGTAGGTAACAATCATTTATTTACCTGTAATATTGTGTACTTAACAATCATTTATTTACCTGTAATATTGTGTACTTAACAATCATTTATTTACCTGTAATACTGTGTACTTAACAATCATTTATTTACCTGTAATATTGTGTAGGTAACAATCATTTATTTACCTGTAATATTGTGTACTTAACAATCATTTATTTACCTGTAATATAGTGTACTTAACAATCATTTATTTACCTGTAATATTGTGTACTTAACAATCATTTATTTACCTGTAATATTGTGTAGGTAACACAGGTCAATGATCTGTTGTTGGAAAACTCTGACACCCTTAACACATCCATTCCCCATTTGTTTATGTCGGCTAAATGCTGGAAAAGAGAGACGTCTACCTTAGTCATCATTTATTTCTGCAAGCTGGACATCTTTTGTTTCGGTACAAAGTAATGTGATCTACCTTTTTTCAAATTCTGCCAGTCCCCTCCTTCCCCCCACTACCCTCTCAGCATCAAATTAAGTTTTCTAACATCGCTACATCTATGGAAATAATTTCATTTGGGAAGAGTTTTGTTTACTTAGGGAACTTTTTTGTTTGTTAATTCTATATTTCAAGAGAGACATTTTGAAACATTCCCAATTTTATTTCTGTATACTTTCTACTTTCCTCTATTGTATCCTCTTGGATTCTGAGACTTTCCCCAACTAATGTAAATCACTTATTTATCAGAGACTTTATTTACTTTATCTTGCTCTATGAGATTTAAAAGTGACACATAATTTTTGTAACATTCAATTTTTTCAGAACTATGTATTTACATACGAAAACATGTTTTACCTAAATGTAACCCAGAAAATTCATGTAAAAATAGGATGAATAAAAGATTTACAGCATTTCCTTGCATCAAATAGTTAAAAATTCCTTCCTGAAGCATTGTTTGCGCTTCCTCTCTCTCTGTATTACAACACATCTGATACAGTGTAGCTTACCCCTGTAAATTTCAACAACTACACTGTACTGTATCTTGTAATGTATGATCCCCACAGACCTGTACATCCTGACATGGTCCGGATGTTTTCCCTGCTATTTTGACATGTTCCCTACCTTTCCGAGTTCCTCCGGGTGCATGGTCTCCACCCCGTATTTTGGCACTGTCTTGTAGCTGTTGGTGTGTTTCAGTTTACGCACCCCTATGATTTTTGTCATGGGTGAAGATTTTTCCGCTGACTTTTCTTTCTGTTCGGGATTTGGAGGAGGAACATCCATATCTTGCTGTTTATCTGGAAATGTGATCAATCATTTCATAAATTCTTTACATAAGTTACAAAACAGAAAACATAAAGTCTCAATTTTCTACAACGATGCCTAACGATGCTCACAATACAGTGGATGTGATTGGTAATTATGTCTGTCCATACAAACACTATCCACTGTCAGTATATATACAGTGAAACTTCTCCAAACCGGCCCCTCAGAAAACCGGTTGTCCCTGAATGTTGGCCAATTTTTAAAGTCCCGGCAAAAATCTTAACATCCTTACAAAGAAAGTCTTATAACACTGGCCACCCCTGAAAACTGGAATTCAGTCTCTTTTTTACCCTTGTCATACTGGCCACTTTTTGAAGACAAGAAAATTGTGGCCAGAGGGTGATCTAGATTGGCCAGGTTTGCAAATTGGACAGACCAACTGACCAGGTGGGAAATCATCCACAGGAGGTGTGAAAAACAAAAGTGGCCTCTTTAATTTCTATTGTTTACCTGTGTTTTCAAGGGGGTTAAGTGACACTTGGCTAAACCAAGTGACCCTTCCAAATTCAGTACAAAATATAAGAAACAGGAACAAATCTGATTATCAAATGGGTGTCTTCCCAATTAGCTAAAATTCTGAAAACTGTATGGGTGACTGGTTTTAGATAGGTGGGAATGGTGCACAGGTAAGGGTGTCAAAGAACAAAGGGAAATAATTACAGGTAACCTATAGTCTGTTTTGGTTTAATATTAAAATTGGGCAGTAAAATTTCGTTTCAAAAGATAATGATGAAATACATAAAGAAATGCATGTACATAAAAAAGGAACACATCAGTCTAAATGAATGAGATGAGATGCGGCATCTTGCTGAATTTGTGTGTCTATAACTGCCTGTATTTCCTCTTTTTGATATATTGATAAGATGGATAAACAATAAAGGTATACTTATGATATATATGTACATGTATATGATTTACTTTCATAGGCCTGACTGATAATTACAGGTAGTTAGTCTAAAACAGACTATACCCAGGGACCACACAGGTGTGAAAATCACAGTTTTAGCTAAGTGGGAATAACAATTTCTGAATTTTAGCTAAGTGAGAATGAATCCTTGAATGAATACAGTATCAAACACCATATTGTTGCACCATTCTATCGTATGGATATAAGTGGTAGTTAATACAGAAAACAAACCCATGACTGTTAATGATAATTATCAAAAGATAACTTAATTTTCTTGGTTTCCATAGACTTAAAATTCCTAAGAAATATTCAAATCCAAATTTCATATTTACTACTGTACTTTTAAAAATTTCAAAACAAATTTGTTAATGATATAAGCGATGCATGTAAACAGAGTTTTTATAGGTAAGAGGAATTCCAATATGCCTCTGTTTTCTTTATGTATTAGAATCCTGTTATAGATTTTCAGTTTAAAATTAGATGATTTCAGTGAGAATATTTCGTGTTAATTACAGATGTATAATTACCTGTAGGTACAAGCGGACTAATCTGATCTCCGCCGATAATTGATCATAGATCACCAGAACAAAGGGAACAGTACCTACTTTGTGAATATTGAGATAAAATGTCTCTAAATGCTAAATTCTCGGTTAACCAGCTGTTTTTTTTGGTCCGAGAGCCGGCCAGTTTAGAGAAGTTTCACTGTACCATGTTACATGCTACAAACACTATCTGCTATCTGAATATACCATGCTACAAACACTCTCCGCTATCCATATATACCAATTTACATGCTACACATGATATGAATAAACTCTGCTCTCCGTACATACCTAGATACGTGCTGCAGATAAACTCCGCAATTTGGTTTCCAGATTTACTGGATTCTCGGAAGGAGCTAAGCTCTTTGTTTAACATTCGTTTGAACTGAAATAAAAATAAAAATTTAGATATATAGAATTGAAAATACACAAACCAATTTACTTTCTTGTTACTTTATATATATGAATAAAGGATAAGATATTTTAACCCATACAGAGGTTATCTCCCCAATAACACCATACTAAAAAATGCTGTATTTCTTTAATGAAATACTGTATTCATCCTAATAAACACTTTGGGCACTTAGAAGGTGGGGGGGTGGAGGTGGGGGGTGTATTTAGAGCTGTGTTTTGAAAATTTGACTTTGAGAATGTTGAAACAGATATCAAATGTTAAACGAGTTATTGTAATACTTTCCTTTGTGATAATATAATCCACTCAGGTCTTTATTTATTGATTTTTTATTTCAAATTATCAAAATAACATAGTAAATATACAAAGATATATAATACCGGTTAATATTAAGTTGTACTTAATTCAAAGGCAGATGGACTCTTAATTTTTGAGAGTTGAAAAAAGTCCCCGAGAGTTACTTACCTTGCTGGACGCCATGTCACTAACTGACCGATGTGTCTGCATCGTTTCCAGCTGGTCCAGGCACCAGTCCAGTTCCTCCAGAGTTTCCATGGCGAGTTGAGAAAAGCTCTCATCTGAAAGTTTATAAATCGCATATCTGTAATTACAACAATCTAATTAAAATTAGACATCTTAGATACGTGCCATATACCCTGTAGGAAATGCAGTGTAAGAAATGATTATCTCTAATTATCTGCGTAATAATTACATCAGTGGAGTGGGTGAGGTATGTGTCATGAGTGTATACAGTGCGTGAGTGATTCAAACCACGTAAGGCAATGATAATTACATGTACAACGAGAACAGAAGGAGACGAATGTCTTGTTACGTATTTCATTTGAAATTATTTGGAAATTTCCATTTAAAAAAATGTAACAAATGTTGGAATTTTGTACAAGCGCATTACCAGTGGTCTGTGCATTGTTTGGTAATATGTGATGGAGTGTGAGGAATGAAGAATATCAAAACATGGATCTTTGAGATTTTTACAAAGGTAATGTTGACGATTAATGTCTCTTTTACAACGTACGACAAAATACAAAGTTGTTGGTATTGAGAGTGTTGGTAATTTTTTCATTCATTTCTACTGAGGAGAGAATTCTGTTTGAAAGTTGATGAAAATGAGAACAGCGTATTGTAGAACTGGAGCTGTGTCTATCGTGTTTTGTAACCAAGTGTCAATGTAAAGATAAATCTAAGTACCCACCATTACTATCTATCAAATGTTTTGTGGATTAGTAAGTCAAATTTCAGGTGAAGTGTGATTTATTTGATATCATGTTTAGTAACATTTGAATGTGCTTCGTTTCTTTTGTGTAAATCGGATGCTCTCGGTCAGATCTGTCCACTATGTAATGAAAACGGAGGCGAGGCGTCTATTATCACACATGTATTAATATCTTTCTGTGAAAATAACAAAATATTTGGGCTTCAGATCAATGACAAAACAAAGGATATATGTGACATAACTTCTAAAGCCTTTAATAAATATAACATAACCGCCGCGGTGGCCTAGAGGTTAGAGCGTTCGCCCCGCATGTGGAAGGCCGGGGTTCGAATCCCGGCCGCAACAGACCTAAGTCGTTAAAAAAAAAAGGTAGAAAAAAAGGTAGTGACAGTTCCATCACCAAATGTTCGGCATCAGATGTGAATGTCACGGGCCCTCGGAGATGACCTTAACAACGGATGTCCCGTGTCACAGTAGGTGTGGCATGCTAAAGAACCCTCACTGCTCAATGACCGTAAGCGCCGAGCAAAGGTCTAACTTTGAAGCCCTTCATCGGTCTTCGTGATGTCTCCATATGAGTGAAAAATTCTCAAGAGAGACGTTAAGCTAGAATCAATCAATCAATCACATAATAATCAACATACAGCTGTCAGATGTGTAAGAGAGAGAACTAAACTGGCCAAATTTCAGTGATTCGTGACCATTCAATTAAATAGGCTGATGAAAATAAAACAATATGTCAAATAATTTCTTTGGCTGTATTTAAAATTGCTGAGGATTTGTCTGTTGTCTCAGCAACAGAGAGTGGAGGGATAAAAGGAAATTTCCGCACTGATTGAATAAACACCAGGCTATCACAGGGACTGTGTTTATGTTACTGCATGTTACATCATACTCTGTAAACAATAAGGCATATTACACCATACTCTGTAAACAATAAGGCTTGCTTTAGCTTCCTAATTCACTCATAAACTGTCTCCTGAAATACCGAGCCACTAAATTCTTACACTGTTGATACCGACCCACTAAATTCTTACACTGTTAATACCAGTCACTAAATTCTTACACTGTTAATACCGACCCACTAAATTCTTACACTGTTAATACTGACCCACTAAATTCTTACACTGTTAATACCGACCCACTAAATTCTTACACTGTTGATACCGACCCACTAAATTCTTACACTGTTCATACCAGCCACTAAATTCTTACACTGTTAATACCAGCCACTAAATTCTTACACTGTTAATACTGACCCACTAAATTCTTACACTGTTAATACTGACCCACTAAATACAGCATCACTTTCTTACACTGTTAATGCAACTTCTTGAGAGAAGTGAAATCCTCAATAAAATACTAATGTCAGTAATTTAAACCCCTCATATCCCCATCCAGGTCTCGTGAGACCACTGTATTAGGCATTGAAGTACAAGAAAAATCTTTCATAGGGCAGCTGTCTAATAAAAAACACCTGGTAATGATAGAGAAATCTTCATTTCCTTTGATGTCCAAAACACTGGCAGGATAAAAGTAGACAGGATATGATCCCTTGTGATGATTGAAAGGTATGTTATTAACCTGTTCTAAGGTGGTGGAGTATTATTTACCTGTTCTAAGGTGGTGGAGTATTATTTACCTGTTTTTAAGGTGGTGGGGTATTATTTACCTGTTTTTAAGGTGGTGGGGTGTATTTACCTGTTTTTAAGGTGGTGGGGTGTTATTTACCTGTTTTTAAGGTGGTGGGGTATTATTTACCTGTTTTTAAGGTGGTGGGGTGTATTTACCTGTTTTTAAGGTGGTGGGGTATTATTTACCTGTTTTTAAGGTGGTGGGGTATTATTTACCTGTTTTTAAGGTGGTGGGGTGTATTTACCTGTTTTTAAGGTGGTAGAAGGGTGTGATGCCTGTGGAATTGGGTTTAACTTTCCACCTGTACCAGACCTGAAAAAGAAATCCAAATAAATATCAGCATTACAGGTATGTCAAAGAAAACATGAATGATTTAAAAAGTCTTAAACTTAATTGGTATAAGAATATTTGATTCCTACAGAACACCCCCCCCCCCCCCCCTCCCCCTTCACCATCAACAGCACCAGCAGCTATTTTGTCTGTTATTATCTACATCACCGTATGAGAGACAGAATATGGTTTGATTTAATAAATAACTTTATAAAATACATTTTTCAAAAATTGTTTTGAAAGAATGAACTGAGTGCTGTTTGGGTAATTGTAAATTCAGAGAACTTTGTCCAGTTTGAAATGATCATGAATAAAAGTTTTAACTGTTTTCAATTCTCAAAGGTGACTCTGCATTCCTCTGGCTGAATTAGAGAATTCTGACTAGTCTGATAGCACTGGATGTTTTGTGTCGCAGTAATTACAATTCACATCAACTGCTTAAAAATCAATACATGAAAATCCAAAGGCACGACACAAATATCGAATTTCATTTCATATTGCACGTTCTCTTCAAAAATGATACAAAGATTCTACAGTCAATTATACACTCTGGGTCAGAGGGTCTGCATGAAAGAAACAGGTTGTCTCACACGACAAAGGATTCCACTTTATTATCATTTCCAGTGTCGTACACGACAAAGGATTCAACTTTTGAGAATCTAATATTATATCATTTCTAGCGAACTGCCGATATTTATTTTTTAAAAAGAATCAAAACATTAAAAAAATAGATAATTGAATTTTTCCTTCACATGTCATTTAAAAATAGTTTATGAAGTTGCTCAGTTTAAAGTGACAACAGAGGTTTTGTGTTCATGAAGTTGCTCAGTTTAAAGTGACAACAGAGGTTTTGTGGAGTGTGGTTTTGTCTCTTAATTGAACACACATTTTGATTGGCATTAGAAAACTGTAGACTTTTTTTCAGTTGCTACTAAACACAAACTTTATTTATAACTTAATAATTTTACACATTGTTATGATTCTTGGTACTAATTTATACAATAATACCAGAAGTTTTATCAGTTTCTTTACTTTTAAATCAATAATTTTATACAATGCCAGAAGTTTTATTTGAAAATCAATCAAATAACACTTCCCTCAAATGATTCCTTTATTTTCAACGAATAGCACTACTTATCTTACGAGGCATGCATTAAAGAGTCGTAAAAATATAGCTTTATTGCAATTATAATTCCCTGTTTGCCAGATAACATAAAACTTATTGTAAGCGAGTGGTAGACGGAAGTCCTGATACCGAAGCTCCACTGTCATCAGATGTACGATTCTATAGGCCTCAGGCGTGGTGACAGGAAGTTAAAATTTCCAATAACTACCTACACTTTTCCCAAAATCTCAAAGAAAAAAAACCCTGAGGGATCTATACATGGTGTCAGACTTGTTCACAAAAGTCAACCTCCAGGAAACATTTGATCACAGTGGTGTCATTATGTAAATGTCTCCACATTCATTCAAAGAAAAAAATTAAAATTGATTTTCAGAGAGGACGATATCATAACATGAAAAATTTAAAACAGACTTCCAGAAATGTCTAATGACAGAGAAAAAAACAGCTTCTTAAATGATTCTTTAATTGATTTGCAAAGACATCACAGAATGTACAAGGCAAATTAAAACAGCTGAGTGTTTGGTAGTCTGAGATAATGGCTTCTACACCCCCCCCCCCACCCCCCCCCATATTTTCTTCTAAACTTCTTGAACAGAGTGCATGTTATGCATGCTGTGTGTTAGTAATGAATTTAGCATGAGATATTGTTGATGAATTGAAGCCAGTTCAGGATTGGTTAGGGATGTAATAGTATTTAATGACACTGTCCTACTTCACATGACCTTGAGTCAAGGTCGAGATCTACTGTATAATACATCCATTATGTATTCAGTATTTTAGCATTAACTGTGTTCTTTTGGGCTTTAGTCATTACTACATACTGTCACAAAACTGCTACTTATGATATATAGGCCACAGTGTTATTTCTACATTTAGTATCCATGAGCAGACACCTTTTCTACGCAAGTCGAGAGAATAAAACTAAATCATGTTTGTCTTATTTCTTGGCAGTTGTATCTTTATATATGTATCGTCATTTTCCCAGTGATACTTGAAGTTTTCCGATTAGTAAATTTCATTCACAGTTGATTTAAAGTATGGACATAATCATTTCTTTTTTTTACACATAGATTTTGCAGATTATTGACATAAAAAGTTTTTTTTTTTAAACTAACAAGTGTCTCTTTTTAAGGGTGTTTGTTATGAGAGTATATTTTCCAGGCCTGGATTTCTTGAAATAACTTAGACTTAAATCTGAGATTTTACTCGAATTTTGACTGCTCAAATAAAAGAAAACTCAATATTAAGTTGGAGATGTTTTCGATAGATCCAAGCCAGGAGTATAGCAAGACATATACAGATAAAAAAAAAAAAACCCAGCCAGTTACCAAATATTTGAGTATTTGTTCCTCTTGGTAAAACAAATTAAAAAAATCTACGCTTTCTTTATATGCTGTATATAGGAAAAGAATTTCAAAACTTTACGATGCTATATATAGCAAAAGAATTTTCATGAATTCTGCTTTGTGACCTTGACCTTTCTGAAATGTTTTGAACACAACCTTGACTTAATAACCTTACACAAAATAATTTATCTTGTGGGGAAGAAAATTCAACACTAATAGTGCCAGTCTATGCAATATCTCTAGACTACAAATAGTGTGACTGTGTCTATATTGGCTTAATAATAGTGTGACTGTGTCTAAGGCTATTTTGCATGTTTCCAGAACCAATTGGAAATAGACACAAAGTGACAAATCTCCACACAAAAACAACAGTTGTGGAAATGGTAAGCTACAAATCTTAACCCCTTTATCAAATGGAACTAGGAAGCATGTCCCATGCAGAGGGCTTTTATCACATATCATAATGGTGTTCCTCTCATGGGAATTCTACAGGCACCAAATGAAATCAGAGAAAGATCTACATTTCGTGTGAATACGTAGCCTAACTATACGTAGAGCTACTCACCGATCCCTAGATGTGTTGGTCAGCATCACATAGTTATTGCGTACACTCCTCAAACTCGCCAGGATCTGGGCAAAAGGTGTGACGATCAAATCATCAGCATGTCTGGAATGGAAACAAGAAGAAAACTGAGTATTACGGCGACCATTTCCCTTAAACGACGGCCGGAGATATTTGACAATTTTCTGCATCGTGTCTGTGTTTGAAGCCTGTAGAGACACAGACACCGGGCCTTGGCCAAAGATCAATATAAACTCACCAAATCCCCATCACTAGTGGGCAGGCTCACAATTTACAACCAAATCAACAGAAAGCTGGTAAAGACAGCATTAAAACATGACGAGATTTCCATTACGACATCACACTTCATTAACTTGTAACATGCACATTAAATGACATATAGTGTGGTTATGACGTGTTCCTATAAACAATGCATGAACTGATTTACCAAGCAGCATCCATTTATTCATAAGATAAGACTAGAGAGAAATGATATTCTTTATACCTGTGTAATACTACTGTTTATTTCACCCCTTTTTAACAGCTGGGAACAATTTAAACTGAACAGTTTTACTAAGATAATAGTGGTTTATTGATTGGAAAGCTCACACACTTGACGGAAAGACCACAGAATTAAGTCGGGGGCAGAGTAATGTTCTCTAACAAGAAGAAATGTTCGGGCTCCATTGATTTCTTACTGACAACCATAAACTTCTTCTGCTGACTGTGATACTGAAATTAGTTTATCAAATTAGCTCTCAGTTAATTCAACTCTTCAATTTGAAAATAGTGCATTGAACCAGTTGTTCAAGTTCTCAAAACAAACTTGTAGATGTGAATAAACATATGCCCCTGCATTACAGAGGTTTAACATTCCCTACATCACGACGTTTTAGTATAATAGATAGCCATCATAACAATGCCTAATCTCTTCCACTGAATGCTCTACTGGTGAAATCATGGTGCAGGCAATATACTGTTGGTCTTGTTAATGTTGGAAATGATCTGCGAAGTAGACAATAGTAATTTGGCCAGCACAATTTTTTTTTTTACTTTAGGAAGAAAAATTCTGCAGAAATTACTCCTCCTTTCCTCCATTGTTTTTACAGTCCCCATCATACAACGTCTATACTTACACATTATAATTTAACTGCTTCTTTTGCAATAAATATATAGGTTTTAATTTTTAGTGAAAGATTGGTGCTTTTGTTAAGAGATAGAATACATTTGCCCAGGTTTATTTCTAAAAAAAAAATTGATAATCTGGAAATGAATAGATCTGTGATCACCATTTTCATCTGATGATGGTGGGAGTGATGTGTTTAATAAGTTGCCCCCCCCCCCCCCAATAATGCATAAACAATATATTGTCATGTCATGGGTAAGTTTTGAGAATTTTATGAAATTGTAAAAGATACATATTTTCACTTAAATTACTGTAATTCTGCTCAGATGTCAGAACAGCATTTATAAAATGTTTATTCTTACAGACTATATATATAGCATTCTTGATTTGCATACATGCATCATATTTAATCGGGTCAAATAAGATCGTTTTCCTGTTATATCATTGGGAAAATACCACTTGAAAAAATTAATATTATTTCTTGTGTTTTGTAAAAACTTTTCCTCAAATTTCAAGGATTTTTTCCTCTAACATCAAGAATAGTAGCTAATCTTCTATGTGATATATAAATGACCTCATATTGAGGAAGTGTCATAACAAATGGGAAAAATGCTTCCCTGAAAAAAATAAGTAATTCTTCATATTTTCTCCCCAAAACTTTTGCTATTCCAAATAACCTCTGTCAGAAATAGCTGGTATTTCAAACTGACCTTCATTTCTAAAGCCACAAAGAACTTGAAAATTAGATACCTCCCTAAATGTGGTTTCAATATGCGCAAATTACATAAGCTATCTTTAGATGGAAAAACAGGTGGACTGAAATGAGGGAAAGAGCCATTGAACAGCTTTTAAATTCCCACATTTAAATCCATGCCTATTAAGCAGGGCCATGTTGGAGAAATGCAATGGAATGCTTTAGTTAATAGTGGCCAACATGCTTAACTTGATTATTCTGTGGAATTGTTCAGAGGTGGAAGGAATAGAAGATCCGCCAAAAAAAAAGTCTCCATAATGATTGAATTTTTTTTATATACATTTCCAATCAAAATCAGGAAAATTCAAATAAGGTTACAAATTATATTTATGTATATATATTATTAACTTACTCAGCGAAACTTTTCAGAAACTGGAGTTGCACAAATACTGTCTGCAGAAAATGTCCATCGTAATCAAAAAGTTTTGTATACATCCCGAAAAAATGTCAAATCAGAACAATCTACGGAAACAGGGAAATTATTTTTTACGATGCAATAACCTGAAAACTTCCCTTCAATCAGCAAAAACACAAATAATTTTACGTAGTCCTTAATGGCTCAAACACTATCATGTCTATTAAATTATTGCTCTAAAGAAGCACTTTATGTTATGAAAATTACGAGGAAAAGGGGGAGGGAGTAAAAGTTTGATGTGTCATCCATCACCATGGTGACAGTTGGTAAATCAGCCATTAGACCACAGTGAAAGGAGACGTAAAATTCATTCACATCAGATTCTTGAAAGTTTTTCACGTAAGGTGGATCAGGCAATGCTTGGCTATATTTCCTACACCTTGGTATGCTATGACAGATAGGCCTTGGCACACTGCACTCTGGCATTCAAGCAATGTTACTTTTACCAGGTGAATTTTTTATGTTAAATACCAGACCACAATTGTCATCTAGTGCTTCTGAAGTGTTGTCAAGTCTGTGATGTGTTGACAAATGGCTGACTCTCGGTGAACTCTTCACTACATATCCGCATTACACAGTGACACTTAAACATGCCCCCATGTTGAGATATACCGCATCTTCTTCACTAAGTCTCCAGTCATTAACCCCACAATGTCAGGGGCCCTAAATCTACATATCCTCATAATGTCAGGGGCCCAAAATCTACTCATAGCTATGGGATACCCTCACAATGTCAGAGGCCCTTAATCTACACATCCTCACAATGTCAGAGGCCCTTAATCTACATACCCTCACAATGTCAGGGGCCCTAAATCTACTTGTAGTTGTGAGATATCCTCACAATAAGTAAGTTTTAAATCAAATCAAGCAGTGGAGCAGAAGTGGGCCCAGGACCCGAGGCACTGTAAGAATTAATGCCCCTAGAATGGACTCAGGACCCTGAAGACTGTGAAGATGCTCTTGAGCTTTAAGTAACCTTTTATTTTTAACATGCACCTTTTGAGAAACAATCTCTAAATGCAATACATCTCTAACATGTAACAGCTTCAACCTTCATCAATGTAGAGTTTAAATGAATAAATTGCAGTACTTCCCAAATAAACTCCTCTTTCCCCAATTCCTTAATTGTTACACTACCCACCCCTTCTGAAATAGCCATCCCCCTGCAGCAATTTTTGATATAAATATAGAAAATGATCATCCCTGTGACATGCTAAATATGTTGAAGAAATACCTCAGCATTTTGACATGTACCTCATCCTCGTAAGCACGTCAATGCATTCCAACACAATTTTATGCATCAGTGTTTTATTTTAAATGCTGATCTAAAAATAATCCCCCTATTTACAAATTATGTATCATAATTTAACTATAAAGGTTAGTAAAATTTCTAGGGAGAAATGATGTGCAGGCCTTTCATCTGAATCTGCTTGATGTTTGTAAGCTGGCAAATTGCTGTTGGTGCTCGTGATGGGTTCAAACAATTACATGACCCATTGATTTTACTCCAAGGATGAGTGTGTAATTATTGAACATCCTCCATGAGACTGAACAAAGCACATAAACAGAAACAACAAAATCAAAGTTACCTTTCATCGTCATATTGCGGGACAATCAAAGAAGAGTCATTTACGCATTATCATTCTATGATTTAAATCTAATATAAAAAAATTCACGAGTTTAAAGCTGTGGACAAGGCTGGCTCCTATGTGTTAGAATTAAAAAAAAAATCCACCAATTGAGGTAGCTCACTACACTAAAGCTTATACTCTTTCTGACACTACATCACAATATGGTGATTCAATTGTTTTGTGAAATTATTTGTATCGATCGATTTGTTTGCCTAACATCGTAGCTCAGTGGTTAAAGCATTTGGCTAGTGAACCGCAGATCTCAAGTTCAAATCCGCAAGAGTCTTTTGATCATATGTGTATAAGTAATTTTTTTTTGGATAACCAGGTTTTTATCCAAATTTGCATATTTTCTGCCTTTATGGCATATATACATATTATAAATCATCATATCTTTTATGATTAAATCAATTCGTACTCATTTGAGAAACTATTTCAGGTTGTAGTGAGCCACCTTAATGAAATTTTACTACATCAGCAATTGTTTTGACCACAGAACAGTCTTGACCATTATTAATGGAAAATTTCAGAATCAGACCTAGAATGAAAATTCTGCAGGGCCAGTGGCTATAAACCATCCCCTATAACAATGAGCTTTAAATCACGATGTAGCTACGCCATTAAATATGTTACAAATAAAACTGACATCCTCTATTGTTTGATCAATATACCTCAATCATAAACCACTCCGGTCCAAATCTCCAACGATGAGGAGTTGTACCGACATCTTACTTAAACTCGAACCATCGACAAGACATAATGCAGAGGTTATTGACAATTAGGGTTATACGCTATCATTCATCACCAAGAAATTAACAGACTGCCGTTAAATTCAATCTAGTCTCCCCTAAGAGGCCGGCCATTAACTTTGTTGTGAAGCGAATTGGACCATGTTGATGACAGTTATGTGGTCGTGCTGTACCGAATATCTATAAATAGCTGTAACAGGCGTAATCACAGTATTATATGTTTTGTATGTTTCAAGGACCAATTGGAAAATGATATCCTAGTTCAGGTCTCGAAGAAAATTCAGAAATAATTTAAATACATGTACATAAAAAATCATTTTTCAAATATCTAATTGGTCAGTGTTTGGTTAATATGAAAGGTGAAGAGAAAGATTTATATAAAGATTTATATCACGAGAGCTTAATTTGGCAACTAAATTTGATCTTCAAGATTTAAAATGCTTATCTTATGAAACTTCCAAACCATGTGGCACCATCTGTAATAAATATAATTTCATTCATTTGACATCAAAAATGAAGCATGGTATTTATAGACCAAATATGTCACTTTCTAAGTGCGTGTTTCTTCTATTTCACAAGGGAGAACAAAACCTCCTTTTCTATCAATAAATGATTAGAAATATTAATTTATAAATCTTTGTTGTAAACAAATCAAATATCTTGTTTTTGAAAATATAAAGTCAGCTACTTTATAGGCTTTCAAATATAAATCATTTTCTTTTTGAAGTGATAAATGATTTATTTTCAAAGAGAAAATTCTACACGAGTCAAATTGTCAAATGCTTGATTTCTCGGTCAACAGAACAAGAAGTAAATTGAATTACGTTTATTATTTCCTGTCAGTGTAAAATAAACTGCGAGGCTATAAAACGTAATTCTCTGCGCTCTTTTTGTCGGCACTGTGTTAGTTATACAAAAATCTCCACATTGATCTCTACACTGATAATATAATTCATAACAATAATAATACTTCCTTTCTTGAAATAGTTTGGGCCCTGAACAAATATTTCATTCCTGTAAAACATATAATTTTCAAACATTTTTTTGTTTTTCTTTCTTTTATTTGCATTGTGACTAAGATACAAAGAAATCGACCAATGATCTTCATTTTCAATACACATAATGACAATATATTTTCTTTTGTGAAGTAGTTTGGGGCCTAAATAAGCATTTAATCCATGTAAAACACATTTTTCTCAAACATTTTTTCATTTTTCTTTTTGTCCACATTGTGAATAAGATACAGAGAAATCGACCATTGATCTTGACTTTCAATACACACAATAACAATATACTTCCTTTCGTTATAATTTTTTTTAATTTCTAGTCAGATTACTTAAGTTTGAGGAATGCAGTATAGATTATTGGGTGGGGTTTGTTGTACATCCGACATGTATTGCCAAGAACCAGGAAACATAAGGGGGGCTATTGAAAGGGTATGCTCAGTGCAAGAGTGTTTAGTGCTGTGTGCTCAGTGTACGCATGCTCAGTGATGTGGGCACAATGTGAGCATGCTCAGTGATGTGGGCACAATGTGAGCATGCTCAGTGATGTGGGCACGGTGTGAGCATGCTCAGTGCTGTGGGCACGGTGTGAGCATGCTCAGTGCTGTGGACAGGGACAGTAACCAGCACATATATATATTTTGTTAACATTACAGAAGAATGAATATAGTTGGTCAAAAAGGGTTCTCAACAATATGTATTTCTCAATCACCTTTGCTAAAGCAAATCATTTCAATGAACAGGAGGCATGCAGTCACTATGCAAGAAAAATATGCATGCCAAACTTGCCTTAATAAATAATCCAAAGATTTTTTGCTGTTTAATGTTTTCCTTGTTTCATTATATATCTACACCTAGATATTAACCATTGTGAACAATATCAATATGGATTTACTGAAAAAAAGTTCAACACAAAGACCTGGGAATATATTGTGCCATTGTGAGATCCAGAGGATTCTTAATCAGTTGCATTATATCAGTTTTCAAAGTCTTGCAGATTAATTGGAAAAGGCATTAATTACATACCCAGCTAAAATTACATTTTCAATGGAACAAGTAATGGTTTCCACCAAGAAAATGAATCTGTTTCTGGAAATAAAGAAATAATTGCTCCCCCCATGCTCCATATTATACACTAGGAACAGAATAATATGTTCTCCCTTGGTATCACAAGATTTACAGTCTTGTTGAACAAAATTCAGTGATTGTGAACACGCATTCAAGTTTCAATCTCGGCAACTGAAGTATCTAGTCAGAAAATCTCTAAAATACTACATGCATAATCTATCTTTTTTCATTTCATGTCTGTAAGAAAACATCTGTTCAAAACAATCCAACACCAGTAATAATGCTATTTCCCCATTCCTCAGTTGTGATTTGCTCCTCCGATTTCAAAGTTGATGCTGATGGGGATTGGGGGTCAAGGAGTGAGGTATTTGACTAAGTGAACTTGGGGTCCTTTCAGTAAATGAACTCGGAACAGACACAGACAAAACCTCAGAAAGCACCTGGTGACTACACATGAACATTTAGAAAATCTGTTAATGTTAGCTCAATATTTACATGAAGTCATTCACAAAATACACATTGTAGTAAGATACAATAGCTAATGACTATATTGTATGTATCTTGTTTTAACGTCTCTCGAGAGAATTATTCACTCATATGGAGACGTCACCAAGACCGGTGAAGGGCTTCAAATTTTGGACTTTGCTTGGCGCTTACAGCCATTGAGCACTGAGGGTTCTTTAGCGTGCCACACCTACTGTGACATGGGACATTCGTTTTTAAGGTCATCTCTGAGGAACCGTAACATGCATACCTGATGCCGAGCATTTGGTGATAGAACTGTCACTACCTGTTTTAACAACTTAGGTCTATTGCGGCCGGGATTCGAACCGCATGCGAGGCAAATGCTCTAACCTCCTGACCACCACGGTAGTGACTATAATCACTCAAAAAATCCCTCCAGGCTAGAAGCATGACTAGTCACTCAGAAAATCCCTTTAGGTTAGAAGCATGACTAGTCACTCAGAAAATCCCTTTAGGTTAGAAGCATGACTAGTCACTCAGAAAATCCCTTTAGGCTAGAAGCATGACTAGTCACTCAGAAAATCCCTTTAGGTTAGAAGCATGACTAGTCACTCAGAAAATCCCTTTAGGCTAGAAGCATGACTAGTCACTCAGAAAATCCCATTAGGCTTGAAGTTATATAGGTTATATATATACAATTTTTTTTTTCAAAAATGATGAAAATGGATAAGAAATTTATGTTTATATATGTAAAATGAAAAAATTTCAATGCACGGAATTGTAACATTTTGACCATGTGCACTTTTTCATATGTCAATACAGTCGGGAAAACTTTGTAAAGAGTGACATAGCAATATGTCAATAAATTTAGTTAACAATACCAGGGCAATTTATCACAAATTTTGAACATCATACAAAATAGACATGTTCCTTATATTTTAAGAATTTAGAAGTTGTACCATTTACAACCAAAATATGTCCAAAAAATATCAATCCATGCATCCAATTTTTTGTTTGTAACATATAATGTGTCCTTAAGATGGCTCAGAAAATGGCAAAAGTTTATTGATAGCAGACGGAATCACTCAGAAAATCTCAGTATAGTGCTCCTCATACTAGTTCACCCACCCAAAAGGCCAATAAAGTTAGGATTCATTTTTGCAGAAATCTGAATAATTCAAAAGTAAATTAGCAACTGAGGACTTGTATCAAAAAATAAAAACATCAAAGCCATTTAATGATTCAGAGAGGAAAGCAGATCCTGCGGGCCAGCGTATGAACAAGGTATATTTTGGATTCATTTCACCTGAAAATTAAGTGATAATTGATACAAAGTTAAAAACATTTCCTGAGTGACATCACAGTTGCCATGGAGACAGAAGACCTCAGTATGGAATGATGTACTTGGTATTTGTTTGCGATAAAAAGGTTTCCTTACCCGGGGATGAATTGCAAGTTATAAGAATTTCACAGGATTAAAGACATTCACATTTACGCAGTATCTTTTGATCAACTGAAAATTAATTTTCACTTAAAAGAGAAAAGAAATCTTGGAAAATATTTCATCCAACAATTTAGTGACAAATGAATGCACTAAAACAAGATAAAATGAAAATGAAGGAAAGCTAATTAACACAGGTTTCAGTCAAGTCATGTTGAAATACAAGCTACAAGTGTCAGCACAGGATACGAAATAGACTATGAATCAGAGCTCGAAACTAAAGCACTATACGAGGATGTACCCAGATTGTAATCTCATTCAGCTGACATCGGGAACATCAACAAGCTCAGCAAACCAGTGTCTGCACTCTCACAGCTATTTATACTGCTCCTCAGCTGTTCCTCAAAACTCCTGTAAAAGTACTCACAAACGACGAACCTGCAATTCCTCCCCACCTTGAATGAATTAACTTCCTGTCGAAGAATAAAAAACCTGGAGACCACATGCTCAATAAGAGAAAAATTGGTGACAGTCGAGTTAGCTTATGTGTACCATAAAGTCTGATTAACTCCCCGCTAAAGATACCAGAAAGATAATGCCGAATTAATAAAACTTTTTTATATATTTCTAAGCCAGTATGCCTACCAGAAGGTGATCTGAATTGCTCTGTTCAATACACCATTAGTTAATGCCCGTGATTAAAACTTTTGAGCTTCTATACATATAGTTTAATTGCACTTATTTTTTCATGCTTCACATCAATATTAATTTCTAACTCAGAATTATCAAAACATATATCAAAAATATCAATTCAAGCACGAAAATTGTATTTGACTGTTCAGAAAGCATGCCATTGAATGATTGAGTATATTTTTTCTTCCAATCAGTGGAAATGATTAACATTTTCCCCCTTTCAAGCCAGAGGACAACAATTTTGATTATTCTCCAAATAAAACTTCTCGTCTGTAAAAATTGAATTAACGGACCTTTGATTAATAGTCCCTTGACCTGAAGAATTTGTCAAAACTAATGAGAAAGCAAATAAAAAACTGTGAGCTCAGCCTAAAAAATGTCAAGATCATTTGTCTGTGGGGCATCGATTAATATAATGACAATCTAGTTTGCACCAGTGGTTTTTTTAATGTGTAAAATTTGTGTCGTAAATCTCAAATTAACAATCCAAGATTACTTTAATCCGATCAACCATACAAATCCTATGCATTATACAGATCATTTACAAAGATAGAAAAAAGAAGTTTATGGACTTAAAAAATATTTAACACCATTATATTTTACAGCTTCACATTTTCATGATTATTACACATTTTTTGTCAACAAAAAGGGATGTACAGCAGTACAAAACATAGTTCTAGGTCATAAATTACTGCTCCATGCTGCTGGTGAATTGTACGCCACATTCCTGCCATGTTTCTGTCAAAACCACTGCAAGTTATCTACATCATCACCAGAGTAAGAGGGGGAAATGTGGTGTCACCATGCTTAATTAAGACAAAGTCGTCAATTAGTCGGGGAGGTGGTTAATAAAGACACATTTCCAATGTTGTCATCCTGCCCAGGCTAGCAGCATAATGTTACTTAATCATTTATTTTTTTATTAAGAGAGAGAGGGGAAGCAAATTCTCTAAATATTAGGGAGATCAGTTTTTCAAGCAGAAGTTTTTTCCCCATTTAGTCAGATCAGGTTATAAATTCATAGATTTTCTATGAATAATTCTATCCTGCATCATTACGGGAAATCAATGATGAAACGGACAAAAACTCACTTGAAAACTGATTATTCCGTGACCTACCTTCTCCAGAATGAGTTCCGCTGCTTGGGAATTCGGAGAGCACTGGTACTGTGGACCCTGTGAATTGGTTCTGTGGCCATTTTTCAACTGTCCAACATTCCTTGGGGAACTTTGAGAAGGAACACCTGAGGTTACCTGAGCCGGGTTTTGTTAGGCCAGTTAGAAAACAAACCTAATCACTGATTGTCAGATCCCTCAGAAACTCGCGTCAGTCTCTGCTGAGAATAAATCTATACCCCACACTCTGTACCGCCCTCTGATCACAACATGAGATCAGAGCTGTCACCTCAAACACAGGTAAACACGCCAGGTGTTACATCTTTTTTTCCACCTGTTAATTACAGGTGAGATGTGTATCCCGAACATTCACCTTGTATAACTCAGGATACAAGCCTTGTATAATCCTTAAGTATGAACAAGCAGATTATTTAATACATTGTTAAACAATGCTGCTACACCTCACTGCACTCTGTCAATATTATTAAACCACCCTTGTGTTACATATGTGTACAGGGTGCCTCCAAAAATACACCGCACTTACAGGACCAGTCATTGCTACTGACTCCTCGCTAGTCTATAATTAAACCTCTCCACTCCGACACAGCTTCACCCGATATCAACAAAGTATGTAAACAAAACCAAGACTCCTTGCCAATAAAGCAATCCTCATTCAATTTCCACTTCTGAAAATGTGTTTTGGAGGGGAATGATTTTATCCAATAAAAATACTCCGGCACTTTACATGTTCTCTCAAATACTTCACACGTGAATATAAATCCTTCAGTCCGCCTGGATCTACTTACTGACAGGAAGTAAAATAAGACTAATAAGATAAAAAATATATATCTAAACATGTGCATCTCATAGTGGCCGAAAATTGAACCCATTTAAAACAAAAATCATTTGGCAAAGCATTGAGATGTACGACAAATATATCAATAACCAATTATTGCTGAAGAAGGTTAAATTTCCTTAGTGAATCAAGCTAAGTGGATTATGAAAACGGTAGCAATACGCACAGTATGCAATTATATGTCTCTGATCATTCTGCAGAAAGAGAAGGAATATCATTTAATGAGCAATAAGTGGATTAAAGGAGTCTGAACGTTTTCTGTAATTTGTTTTAATAGAATTGTTCTCCGTGGAATGGAGATTTGTGTTGCTCTGATTTCTTGTGCATTTGGAAAACTGCAGTATCAAAACGTCGAGTTATATTACCTAGAAATTCAATAAAAAATTCATAAAATTTTCATAAAGAGCTCCGCTTTATCGGGAATGGAGTGACTTAAGTAAACGATGCTGCAGTTAAATTAACCTTCATCTGCAAACTTAGAGAATGATCTGATGTTCCCAATCAATATTCAGACAGTAACGGTTAGATTTTATTTAGCCTTCTTTTTTGTAGTCCTAGCTTCTGAGAGATCCTAGAAAGACAATCACATCAATGATCTTCACCAGCCTGGGGGCAGGGGAGGAGAGGGAGAAAGGGGTAGGAAAGGAGGTTGGGGGGGGTAGGGGGGTAACATCATCATGCCAAATAATCATTCGTCAAACAATCATTCACCAACATCTCAAAACTTACAAACTCATTAACTGCTATCAGTCACCAATCAAAATCCTTTCCTTTCGTGTGATGTGAAGGCTAAGATACATATATAATCATCTCCGTGTTAGCTCCATTTTCCCCCTGTGCTGGTGCAGATATACACATCAATAAGCATGGTAATTGATTTCATAAGTTTGCTTTTTACTTGGCCCTGAAATTCATGCAAACACGTGGAATTTTTACGATAAGAGTTACGCAGAGCCAAGAAGGGTAACGCTAACTGCCTGGATGCTGAATTTGATGAAAACTCTGTTGCCCTGGTGTGCGAGATAATGCCCTGTAATAATTCATATGTAATCGTTCCAAACACATTCTCTTTTGACAGATCGTGTGAGGTTCTGACTGGAGTGCTAGCTATGATAGTAATACACACCTCCCAGAGAAAAATTTCAAACTACATTAAAACATTAAACTACATTAAAACACCCAGCTATGTAAATAATTTTGTTTTATGGACCTCATTTTTCTATACATTATTAATTATTGCAATAACCTTGCAGCACTTGCAGCCTATTGCTACCCATCAACAACAAACTCTTATCAGCAGGAAGTCCAAATTTCCTATGTCACACTGTCCTTAAATTAACTCACAGTTAAAGTATGCTATCATTATGCGACAATCTTCATAAATCAAGCCAACTTTACACTTCGGTTTTTGCACATTAGGCCAACCTACATAAATTCTGTTTCATGTCGATCATTCAAAGTTGACCCAATTTAAAAAATAGTGCACTTTGCCATCATTGAAATCAGATTTCAGTTTCAAGATAACACGTACTTTACAAAAAAGTTAATATTTGTGATAGATATAAATTCCTTTAAGAGTTCTAATTTGTGATAGGTGTAAATTCCTTTAAGAGTTCTAATTTGTGATAGGTGTAAATTCCTTTAAGAGTTCTAATTTGTGATAGGTTAGAGTTCTAATTTGTAAGTTTACTTGGTGGTTGTGATTGGATACATAACAAACAGATATTTCATTAAAGTGTTTAGAAATCTAATTTGTTTATATATTTCATTAAAGTGTTTAGAAATCTAATTTGCTTATATATTTCATTAAAGTGTTTAGAAATCTAATTTGTTTATATATTTCATTAAAGTGTTTAGAAATCTAATTGGTTTATATATTTCATTAAAGTGTTTAGAAATCTAATTTGTTTATATATTTTCACTCCTTTTTGTGTTACTGTATTAAAATTCACCTGACATAAAAAGTAAAAAATTATTTTTTTGTCTACCTAAATTTACAATACGCAAGATCTGAAGTTTAGCAGCCATGAGAAATGCATGTCTCTCACATCAACACGATGGTTGTCTTCAGTGGTCCACTCTGATATGTCTCGAGGCTATTTAGTGATCCACCCTAGTCTGAGATCCAAAGTCATTCAGTGATCCACCCTGATAAACAAGGTTGTTTAGTGAACCACACCGATACACAAGGTCGTTTAGTGAACCACAGCGATACACAAGGTCGTTTAGTGAACCACAGCGATACACAAGGTTGTTTAGAGAACCACAGCGATACACAAGGTCGTTTAGTGAACCACAGCGATACACAAGGTCGTTTAGTTAACCACAGCGATACACAAGGTCGTTTAGTTAACCACAGCGATACACAAGGTCATTTAGTGAAGCACAATTGAGGTCATTTAGTTCACAGCTATACAAGATCTATCCTCTTGATTCCTTAAATTCTTGACTCAGACAAATTTGCTAACTCCACGCCAAGTCATATTGGTTATGAATCTAACCAAGAAGCAGAAAACCATTTGCAGACTTTAGCACACCCCCCCCCACCCCTAAAGTCTAAATCTGGAAAATTTTGTGTTGATTTCATTCTATAAACTTTCAATGCCAGAGAAACAATCTGCCTTACCTGGTTACAGGAGACAGCACTATATGGTCATGCATGAGTGATTTTGTATGAGTGATTTTAATACATTAACCTATCATTGGGTCAAATGCTGTCTGACGTGTTTCATACCGATTGTTAGACCGTTCATGGCACACTGATTTTGACTACGGATAACTCCGTTTACCTGATCAAGATATAAGGTTTACAGAAGGTGTGACTGGTCAACAGGGGGTGCTTACTCCCCCTAGGTACCTGATCCCACCTCTGGTGTGTCCAGGGGTCCATATTTGCCCAGCTATCTATTTTGTATTGCTTGTGGGATTTATGAGATTGGTTTTGTATTGCTTGTGGGATTTGTGAGATTGGTCACTGTTCATTATCTTCACCCTTCATGCAGGTGAATCTCAATATACCAAGACTGAACAGCAAAACATCACAATTTTGATTCATTTTATTTCAATTAATTTTTACAAAAAATATTTTCGCAAATCCAGAGGTTACACAAAATTGCTAAAAATTCATGACACTGAATATTTCTAAATTTATGATATATACTATCCAGATTGGCCTTGAAACAAAGTCCCAAACAATTTACTATTAAGTCAAATCCCTTATGCATGTTTGTGCATAATGTGCATCTGGTCAACATTACCAACACCATTAAGCAGTGCTATTCCAGATGCCTACTGATTTCAGAGTTCATGCAGTTAAATGTACCTTGATTTCAGGATTAGAAGGTCATAGGTCAAAATAAGTCATTAAAGGTCAGCTAACCAGTAATGGTGTCATTGCTTACAATATCTTTCTGTGTAGCAGGCTGAATGCAGTTGTTACCATATATGCGATTTCTATTCCCCAATTTCTATTCCCCGAGCACACAGCTATTGTATATTGCCTGACATTTGTTTCTGTGTGTGTTGAGTCTATACTGGTTTATGCACAAGTTTACAATGATCCATACATAAATCTCTCTCTAAAACACATTTCAGTAATTAACCTAAACTTCCTAATTCTCTTTTCTACTCTTTGATTACGTAAGCTCTGCAAAAATGTCTTCCTTGTCCAACTTCTGAAAAAACGCTAATGGGGTTTTCTGAAATTCGTTTATGTCTGACAAAACGTTTCAAAGGGCAAAAAGCATTGATGAAAAAATTATTTGAAAAAAATCAGTTTAGAAACAGAAATTCCCCAAGGGGTGTTGTTTATTAAAAGGGTAGAATAAAATACTGGATAGCCTACCCTAAACATAATGATCTTCCACTTCCTTTACAAATATTTTTATCTAAATTGAATCAATATTTTTCTGTTTCAATTTCCATGTGAAATCTGATGTTTCACGATGCTTCTAGTCTTTCCTGACACGCAAACAAAATCTGAGTACGTCATCTTCACTGAAGTTGTCTGGGTGCCTAGCGATATGTTGTTGTAGATGGTGAAATATTGATAATCATGTTTATTACATCTGCAGTGTTCTACTGTACACTTAGTCACGGAGTACGATAAATTATGTATTTTTGCGAGAACTTTATTTTTGTGTAAAATTCACTCAGTTACGTTATAGCTAGTACATAGAAGCAACAAGAAGGTTCACATGAATGATTCTATATAATTATATAGTGATAAAAAAATTGAACAGTCATGAAAAGTTTGTTTTGCCAATAAAATGATGAATCTTAGTGGTGCATTTCTGAAAGCAGATGTCTGTAGATGTAACTTCAGAGGAAACAAGGCAGAGTTTTGATATTTCTAAGAATGTTATACCACGAAACCAACACTACAATAATTTACTATTTGAGAAATTCATTTCCTTTTCAGTAAGAAATGGACTCTGCCATTAGGAGGTTAGTGGCCACTATAAGAAAGCAAGGATAGACAACTACTGAAGGACTAAAGATCATTGTATGGGGTCAATCTACAGATCTGACAGAAGGTCATTAATTGTATAGGGTCAATCTACAACTCGGGTTCTGACTCCCAGATTTCAATATCCTGCCAAGATAGATCACTGGTAGGCAGCCATCAGCTCTAGATGAGGTTTGTTGATTGTGGGTTTATTTCCCCGTTTTCTCTGGCACGACGCCTCTAGTACTTTGTACTAATGGAGCTGTTAGTGACCAGGAATAGTACTAGCTTATTGACCACTAGCAGACGTCAGACAAGACAAACACTGGCCGACTTCTGACGTCAGGGAGGAGAACGACTTCTGTCCTTCTCAGGGCAGCATGTCAAACACAGCTCAAATGAGAAGATGAAAGGGGAATAACTGTTGTTAATGTCAATCAAATATACCAACAATCTCCCAAAGACATAGAATTGTCTTCTCAAGATAAAACAACAATCTCCTAAAGATGTAAAGCTCTCTTCTTAAACTCACAAAAATGTAGAGTTGTCTTTATATATGAGAAATAATGCATACAAAGATTAAACAAAAAGGGAAACAACTCATACATAGACTAAACTAAAGGGGAGTAACTCATACATATAAACTAAACTAGAAGGGGAACAACTCATATATGTTCAGCTAGAATTGGTTAAATATAGAGCAAAGAAAAATGATAAAGGGGACCAATTATTGTTACTATTAGTTCCAGACAGGGTGATTTCCCTTTGGTCTTGGATTGCTGAGATTTCCTGTCATAAGACATTGATGACTGAATTGTGTATTATGGTTTGAAATTTGTGGGATAGACGTACCCACAAAATTTACACCCCCACAAAATCTAATGATTTCACAGAAAAAGTGGTTGCTTACAATACTTACAATTAGAAAACGGCCAAAATTTAGCAAAGAAAGCAACTGTCGTCTAATTGATCACTTAAAATGTAAATGGTTTACATAGTAAAATCTGTGAGATTTCTGCATGCTCATACTAAAACTTATCAAAGTATGCTTTACCTTTTCCCTAATTTTAGTTGTATCTCTATGTAGATTTTATAATTTCATTTGGACAAAACATGTGCCGTTCTAATTATATGTAAATTGATGAAGCGATAACAGGCACAGAGTCTATATGGACTGCAAATCGTGTACACCATTAATTGACAATCTTTTATCGTGCAACATCTTGACTACCAATCAGCATAACATCCAAGTCTTATCCGAAAAATTTTATCACAAATTTACAGTCATTAAATTTTTCTATTGAAAAACAAAATTTTAGATTTTTAGTGATCTTATGAAAATATTCCAAAATAACAAAAATTAAAAATCCTCTAAACCACATTCAGTTATTCTCAGATCTAATTAAGTTTAAATCTATCAGTATGTACTAGTGTGTGCAGATTAGTGTGAAGGAAAAACAAGTAGAATTGTCTACCTATTGCCAGTGTTCCACAATTTTCCTGATCTGTAAAATTTAACACTCTTAAAATGATCTATAATTTTCTCTTGTTTTTAGTCCTGATAAATTCAGTAGCCCCCCCCCCCCCCCCCCCCCCCCCCCCCCAGTCAATACTGGAATTAAACTAATCCTACTCTCCTTTCCAATGGATGAAGAAAAATGACCTTGGTTGACCGTATCCAACACGAATCTTGTTGTGTGGCTCTGGACCAAGCCCAGAGGTCGATACAAGTGAATAGCCCAGAGGTCAATACAAGTGAATAGAGCTGATGAGGTAGAAAAGATTACTGCTGATACATCTCCTTTTACACAGTTTTTTTAATCAAAGCTGTTTGTCATCTTCCGATTTATCTCACCTCCCTAACAAGGCCAGTACTTATTCTTCGTCAATTCTGAGGGCGCTTTTAGAACGACATGCTTTATACTGACTAATCAATCTCTAATTTTCTTTAGGATTTTGAACAAGAAACTCAATATCAATATGAAATCTAATTCAATGTTTAGTGGAAATAACAAAAACGTACAAGAGATGAAGTACGGATATTTCATATTGATTAAGCATAATCCATATTGACAAAAGAACAGTCTGAGTATAAAAATCATAAAAAGAAAAAAAAAATCACATTAACCCTTCACGACCCTAAACCCAGCCTGCGGTACTGTAGTTAAAATCAAAATTAATTATGGCACCATCTGCTTAAATTGCCATGTTCTGCGAAAATAAATTTTCCTGCTTTCAGCAGACAGAGATCTTCCTTATTATTTATTTTTAAATTCTTCCGGACCTGTTTGGTGCCTATGTATTTTTATCTGGACTGCCAATTATCCTGGTTATCTGTGATGGGAGACAACTGTGTTTCCACCAATCATCATTACTCATTGTGATAGTGTTTACTTCTCTTTCCTTGCTTCATTTCTTGTTTATCAGTTTTAAATGCTAAAAATAATTTGCCATTATTTGCTCATTTGTTCAACTTTGATAGGTGCTTTTTTATCCATGTCTACAATGTAAAAATTTTGCTTACAATGTTTGTTTCACAAACTCAATTTGTTCCCTAAATATTTCAATTTTCAGATGACATTTGACAAACCTTATAAAAGATGCCTATAGGCCGCAATGCTCCCATGAGTCCACTAGCCCATAACAGAAATAACTAAAAGACTCTTTCAGTTAGGGATACTTAAAAAGAGTATATCTTAAAAAATCATATTGCTGCCCTAGAGGTCAAGGTTAAAACAAACTTCTATGACCTCATTCCTGGACTCTGGTCAAACTTGTTCTCTTCTCCATAAACTGGATTACCAGCTATAGTCACCAAACTAATTGACAAATCAAGGAATAATCTGTATTTTAAAAAAATAGTACCAGAGGAAATATTACAGGGCTGTCTGACTCAGGAGTATGTTTGTTTTATGTACAGGGCTGTCTGACTCAGGAGTATGTTTGTTTTATGTACAGGGCTGTCTGACTCAGGAGTATGTTTGTTTTATGTACAGGGCTGTCTGACTCAGGAGTATGTTTGTTTTATGTACAGGGCTGTCTGACTCAGGAGTGTGTTTGTTTTATGTACAGGACTGTCTGACTCAGGAGTATGTTTGTTTTATGTACAGGGCTGTTTGACCCAGGAGTATGTTTGTTTTATGTACAGGGCTGTCTGACTCGGGAGTATGTTTGTTTTATGTACAGGGCTGTCTGACTCAGGACTGTGTTTGTTTTATGTACAGGGCTGTCTGACTCAGGAGTATGTTTGTTTTATGTACAGGGCTGTCTGACTCAGGAGTATGTTTGTTTTATGTACAGGACTGTCTGACTCAGGAGTATGTTTGTTTTATGTACAGGACTGTCTGACTCAGGAGTATGTTTGTTTTATGTACAGGGCTGTCTGACTCAGGAGTATGTTTGTTTTATGTACAGGGCTGTCTGACTCAGGAGTATGTTTGTTTTATGTACAGGGCTGTCTGACTCAGGAGTGTGTTTGTTTTATGTACAGGGCTGTCTGACTCAGGAGTATGTTTGTTTTATGTACAGGACTGTCTGACTCAGGAGTGTGTTTGTTTTATGTACAAGGCTGTCTGACTCAGGAGTATGTTTGTTTTATGTACAGGACTGTCTGACTCAGGAGTATGTTTGTTTTATGTACAGGGCTGTCTGACTCAGGAGTATGTTTGTTTTATGTACAGGGCTGTCTGACTCATGTACAGGGCTGTCTGACTCAGGAGTATGTTTGTTTTATGTACAGGGCTGTCTGACTCAGGAGTGTGTTTGTTTTATGTCTTTTCAAGAACTGAAATGTTGTCATCAGATTTCATCAGGTTCATAAAGGTGAATGACCAAATTTGAGTTCTCTGTTGAAATTATATAACCCAATACAGCTGTCACAGTACAGTCAGAGCCCCCTGTTTGATTTTCTACTCCAATTCAGATATTAAATTTTCTAATTATTCAAATATCACATTTCCTACTGATTCAGATATTAAATTTTCTACTCCGATTCAGATATTAAATTTTCTACTGATTCAGATATTAAATTTTCTACTCTTGATTCAGATATTAAATTTTCTACTGATTCAGATATTAAATTTTCTACTGATTCAGATATTAAATTTTCTACTCTGATTCAAATATTAAATTTTCTCTACTGAACAAATGCTTGTTGAATGCTGGTCTGAAACGGGCAGTGATGGACAGTTTTTTGAATAGAAAACAAAAAAATCTGATGCTTTCCTATGGACCAATTATGCCTAGCTCTTTGAGAATATTCTTAAGACTACATAAATATGGATGGATGTAAAGATATGTATAATATTCTCATTGATAGAAATAAATAAATAAGTACTTCAATAGTGAATGGAGCAACATTTTTGAACTCCCTTTTAAAGTCACACAAGAAACAAAACTTCGGTTATAGTTCCAAATTTTACATAGAATAGTTCCAACAAATTCATATCTATATTAAAAAATCCCCAGCATGCTGTTTCTGCAATAATGAAATTGAATCAATCCAACATATATTTGTTGAGTGTTAATTAGTAAAGGAGATTTGGAATGATATAGAAGAGTGATTTTGTACAAGTTTAAAATATCTGTATCTTTAAGAACAAGACTGCTTATCAAGTACAAAATTTGATAATTTTGATAATTAAGAATTATATATTTTCAAATAAGTATAAAAACCACCCAGTGCGAAGTACAAGGGTTCTAAAAACAATTAAGGAAGAAAGAATCATGATAGACATTTTTTCATTGTTAAAACAATGTAAATATACAGAGTTTAAAAACAACTGACAGTATATACGTAAAACTTATACGGTACCAATTTTGATGCACCAGATGTGCATTTCGACAAATAATGTCTCTTCAGTGATGCTCAACCGAAACGTTTGAAATATATGGGATATGTATGTAACATTTTATTAGAAAATCAATTTTGCTTACTACCCCCAAATGAAGATGTGCCCCATTTATATCATTATGTATATTCAACTTTCTTTCCTTTCTTTTCTTTTTTCTTTTTTTCTGTTCTTTTTTCCTCTATATTAAAAACAACTTTCACATTAATGTGTGTATATATATGTCTGTGTGTGTAGGTGTATATGTATGTACCTGTATGGGGACGTGTATATGAACGTAGATGTGATATATTAATTTGATATAAACTGTGATAGTTGAATTAATATTACAAATTTAAAAAAATTCTACACTGATTCAGATATTAAAGCAGATTTTCTACACTACTCAGAAATTGAAACATTTAATCGGCAGAAAATGACTGACAGTTATATTTCCACAGGTACCATTTTATACTTTGTCATCAAAACAATAGCTATGTAAATGAAGATCATATTATTCTTCAAGATCATTATAAAAAGGCAGGGGGAAGGAGGGACACCCTATCAGTATCACTCGAGATGTAAAGCACAAAGCTATTGAATTTCCTGTTGTACAATCATGACCAGTCCTAGGTAGTGATTATCTAAAGTTTTACTTCATTCAAAGCCTTTTTGAATTCTTTGGGAATTTAAAAAAAAATTCTAAAAGAATATGCCACAGAATCTTGATTTTTGAAAAAAAAAGATTCATTAAATCTTCATCTGAAATGGATGCTTTCTATCAGAATTAGAATTTGATTTTTTTCAGGTTTCATTTTTATTATTATATATCACTAGTTTGTCAGGAGTTGATCATCAATATAATCTTGAGTGAACAATATTTCGAGAGTTACCTCTCTTACTCCAGAGCGCTGTGACATGAGCAGTGATTATTCTCTTGAATCCAACAAGAGGAATCTGTGAGATATGTTGTATACATATAACACTTCACCACCACAGAAAGCAAAACACTTATAATTGACATGGAGGCTATTCTTAGCCAAGGTGAACAGTTTACTGTGTGGCAAAAGATGTAGATGTTAAAGACTAAGAAATCAAATTTATCTAAATCCTCAGATATCGGAGAGAACTGATCATTTATCTACTCAGCTGCTCTCCAATATTTTCTCTAAGCATTTCAGTTATTGATTTAAGATTGAATTTTTTTTTTTCAATTTCAGTCGTGTAGAAATGAGATAAGCCTTTATAAAGCTCCCTAGCCATGCCTGACTTCGGTTTTATTGATTAAACGTATTCTTCTTCATCATAAATCTTGTTGAATTTTGAAGTAGAGTACACCTTATTACACTGATATGGCTTCTTAATGACACCAGAGGAATTTTCTGTAGGCCAGAATTGACATTTAATGCATCTTCACTATATGACTAATTTAGCCCAGCCTGAGCTCTGACCCCCGGGCCATGGATTTCACAGTTTGGTATATAAACTCCACTTATCTGCTAGATGCTCAGGATATAAGAACAAGAGATTGTCATACATTACACTTGGAGGTTTTAGCCTCATCCTTAAGGAGGTACGCTACACCAGAGAAATTTGATGTAGATGAAAAGTGGAGAATATGTACAACAATATTTTGAAGTTGATAATTTTCAAATTTACTTTATTTTGTCAAAAAATACAGTTTTAGTAGAAGGTAATCTGAAAAAAATTTAAAACCCCTGCTGGACTCGAACCTGCGACCTACAGTTCATCAGTCGGTATTCTAACCTACTGAGCTACTCGGCTAGGTATTTAAATGGAAAAGGAAAAGTCCAATATTGCTGATATCGATTTTTTCATCCATGTTTTTAAAGGAAGTCAGCCATTATGACGATGTAGAGTACTACCTTAAGGAGGAATGCTACACAAGAAAAATTTGATATGGATGAAAAGTGGAGGATATGTGCAACTTCAATTAGTAAAAAAAAATTGCAGTTTTAGTCAAAAGCAATCTTAAAAAAAAAAAATTTAAAACCCCTGCTGGATTTGAACCCGCGATCTACAATTCAGCAGTTGACGTGCTAACCTACTGAGATACTAAGCTAGTCATTAATGTTTGAAATGAGTAGACAAATATTGCTGATATTTATATTTTCATCCATGTTTTAAAAGGAAGTCAGCCATTATGATGATGTAGAGTACCTCCTTAAAGCTCTATGGGAACATAAATCTTAGAGATCATAACTTTCGTTCATCTACAGTGAATGATACTACATCCCAGATTATGTCAATGATAATATCCAGGGGTGAATTTACAGACAGACACAATGTGATGCTGAGATAAAAAAAAAAAAAGAAGGCACATGGGTTACCATCATCCCTCACCTTGATCATTTCTGCTGTGACTGCAGATTCTGTCTCTGCGCTGCAGCATTGCCATGTAGTTTATTTTGGTGGGGGTGGGGTGGGGTGGGGGGCTTTTTTTTGTGGAGAGATTGACTCTAGCTTTTCTTTAATGTGTATTCTGTGTTGCACCTTAAAGAATTGTTTACATAATTCATACGTACAAATTCCTGTAAAACTCTGTAAGCCTAACATAGTACACCTCTCAGCAAGCAAATCAATCGGTGTATGTGGTCATGGGTTCGATCTCCACAACACAACTTGTTATACACCCGGTGGATAACAAAGTAATACAGCAATCATTTCTTTCTTTCAAAAACTATAAGAAAATTGTAGATGGTATTTCCTTTTCAAGTAATACTTACACATCACTCTGTATGGAGGAGTGCCGTGACATGGATTTGGGGGACAGGTCGTGGTCACTGTCTGGTCGGTACAGAAAGGAATCTCTGCGCTGGGGAGGGTTTTGTAACAGCAGTCGACTGGACGGACTGGTCCCCTCCAAGCCTCCTCGTCCAGCTGTTCCATTTTCCACATCGAAACTGCAAGTAACAAATTCAGTAACATAAGCACACCAAATAACATGGATGACTGTGAATTGATTCACTTATTTGTGTTGGGAGTTCAATGATTGTTGTTTCAATGGGTGAGCATGTATTAACATTCTCTAGGAAATCTGTACTTGGTATATCACAACTTAGAAAACTAAGCTCATGAAAATCCCACAAACCAGTCAAAGTTTTTAATTTCTACCAAAATTTGACTCATAAGAATAAGTGACTCTACATTATAAAATGTATGTTTATAAAATGGCACCTATTGTACCATTCATGATACTGAGTTCAGTTATAACCCAAAACTAATATAGATCGACAGTAACAGCAGATTTTCTCATCACTTTACCAGAAATTCCATGATCTATATTTGCATCACATTTTGAATGCCTTCAAGATATTAAAGTACACATACAGTGGATGAGACCAAATCCGTGAATCACAGCATCTCCTGAAGTGGCCCACTCCTCGAGATCCATTCCATATAAAATGTTGCATCACCTGAAGGGGCCCACTCCTTGAGATCCATCCCTTAAAATTTTACATCACCTGAAGCGGCCCACTCCTAGAGATCCATCCCATAAAATGTTGGATACCTCCTACTCATATTTTCCCCAGTTTTTATCTTTGAAAATGTGGAGTTTTAGTGAGTCAAATACAGGGTCTTTAAACCTTGGTTACTTATCATGCTATTTTTCCAATTTTTGTTTTTGAAAAGTAGAGGCTTGTTCAGATCGATATCTTTCTCCAATCCGTGTGCTTCATAGACGTTACGGACAATTTAGAGCCGTTAATGAACATTACTATTACGTCCATGCAGAGCTGTCTTATATTAATGACTGCAGAAAACCATTCCTAATATTCTTTTAAAGATGAAGCTCAGCTGTAATAACGTTCATATGAAGCAGATGATGATAGATTCTTTGTTATTTCTATAAAACCACAAGTCTGGCATCTATTGCTGTCTCAAAGACAGTGCACCGAAAATCAAAAGCAAATTGGAAACATTTAACGTGGAGGAATATTTATTACAGGAGTCAAGATAATAAGAAAGGGAACCTCTACAGAAAATAATTGATGAACAAAGACTTCATTGTAAAACACAGGGTAGTACAACAAAACAATACTTTTAAAGCTAGCATGAACATCTCACATTCACAGGAGTTACAGTACGTAAAATCTATTCTGTTACAAAAGTTGGTAGTCTGTTTGTTTTATGTCCCATCGAGAAATTTCACTCATTTTGAGATGTCACCAGTTGTAGGTGAAGTATCACAAATTTAGACCTATGCTTAGCGCTTAATTGTAATGGCTGTAGCAGAGAGGGTTAATTAATGTGACAATGCCTGCCACAACATGGGACATTCGTTTTTAAGGTCATATTCATAAGACCCGTGATTCTCACTTCTAAATGCTAAGCTTTTGGTGAAGGAGCTGCCTCACTACCTATGTCTTATGTCTTAGGTTTGACATGGCCATGGAAAAATGAGGCTTAAACTCACGACCTCCCCAGGTTACGAAGTGAACGCTCTACCACTGAGCTACCATAACTGGTTATGAGAGTCTGATGTAACATTTACACCATTGTTCCAAGAAACATGTGTCACTTGCAAGGGAAACCATTCTTTACTAATGTGACCTTATGACCTTTCACCATTTGACCTAACAAGCAATAGCATTCATCCTTTAGTCAACCTGAGACTCTATGTAAGGATTCATTGGTAAGGCTCAAACCATATTTATCATCCTGGAACATTACTCGCCATATGTGACCGCCCTTTTCACCTAAAAAAACAATCAGGGTCATCCTTCTGTGATAAAGACTCTTCATTGTTATGCTCAAATAGGGTTCAAAATAGAAATAGAGATTAGATCCAGGAATGTGTGACCTGGTAATCTTGATCTTTCACCTTTGACCTAAAAACAAGAAGAGGTCATTGTTTTGTCTTATAGCCTCTTCATGTAAAGTTTCATTTCTATAGCTCAAATAGTATTGGAGATTTTGTTTAGAAACCACGGTGTTACAGATAGACAGATGTATGGATAGAAAAAAAGACACAACCCAAATCTATATTCCCTGCCCTCACTGAAGCAGCAGACAATGATGCAGTATCCATGTTATAACTTATATAACAATAGAGCTACAGATAAGTCTCTGACATCTAGTGCAGTGAGTAGTGTTCAGCAGTCTTTTATAACATTTTACACTTCTTACCGTATTTTGCCGAATATAATACGCAGTGGTGTTTAATACGCACCCCCCACTTTGAGCCTAAAAGTTGGTGAATAAACGCACTTCGGGTGTATAATACGCAGCAAAAATTTTGACCAAGCGGTAATCTTTATTTTATACTTAGTGTTAATTTTCACTTAATATTTTTGCAGAAATAATGAATTCTAAACAACGCACAATAATTTGCAAACTTTTTGAGATGAGGTCTACATCGCGGTAATCTTCAATGAGAATCTTCAGGGAAATATCAACCCGGACAAGCCTGTTCATTTCAGCAAAGCACGAGATTTTGTAGCATTAAAGTCTTAACTGACTCGATATTTCCTTTGTTGAAACTTAAAATCAATCAAATAGCCGATGTTATAAAAATAAAATTAAACAATTAAAATATTGCTTATTTTACTGTAATCAACACACCATGGTAGGTACAAAGATGCAAATTATCAACTCCTCGTTAACTACGATGACTATTAAAATGTGTGAAAAAAAATTTTGTTAGATATTTCTTTACCCGGAGGGGGTATCTAACAAAAGCACAGTGTACACAACAATGGCTTCGTAAAACACACGCTCTGGGCACCCTCTCGGTAATTATTTCTTTTACACAAGAATAGTTATTTCAAAGATTCAAATTAGTATTTCATTAAAAATTAGGCCTATTCATAAAACTTACAGTAAACCAACTTTTAGCAAGTGACAAAATTATTTTCCAACAATTTTAGCATGTGACAAGGCATTATTGTGTACACATGCTTTCAATAATGGCAGCATGCAATGTAATGAATAGTCAGATCCAATGCAATTTCATTGGCTGTTTGTTTCATGATAATTGAATTATTTAGATATTGTAAGTATATATATCACATTTTCTGCAATTTTACGTTTCTGTAGTAATTTTCTTGAGGTCGAATTTTCTAGTTAATAAATAGGTGAACGTGAGCCTTGGTCTTTGAGTGAAATATTACACTAGTTAATCGCCGAGTTTCATCTGGAAAAAAAGGTCAAAAACCTATTGTGGTATATAATACGCACCCCTTTCTGGCACAAAAATATTTCCTAAAAAAAGTGCGTATTACATTCGGCAAAATACGGTAATCATATTTACATACAACCTTTAAACATCCCTAAGCAACACTTCATCTCCTCTTGTCTGACCCTGACTACACATTTCTACACAATGGATCTATCAAGGCCCTGGAGTTTGTTATTTTTCTTCCTTGTGACACTATCTGAATTCTTCCAATTTCCATACCAATCAATTGCCGAGAAATAGCAAACAAAAAAACCAAAAACACTCCTGACTGCTTCAGGTCAAGCGCTCTGTACAAACAATTAAGTCTCCAGAAGATCTATTTTACATCTATTTATTTTGGTGTATACCTGCGAGTTCTATAGTCAGCCTCTATTTGAACATTCACAGGTGGAGATGACTGAAGGCCTGGTTTGCCTCTTGCATATAAATCCTAGCCAACTATTTCATGGCTGTTGTAATGAGGTGCACCGACTTCATTTACGTAGATGCCTACAGTCAATTATCACTGTAATTCCAAACAGTAATAACAAATCTCAGTCTCATTCTCAGAGTTTTTATATTTTTATATGCATATTTCCCCCAAGAATTTACTAGTAATATTCTGCCAGATTTAAAAGGATGCATGGACAGATGAATGGACAGTATAGACTATTTGTACCTCCTATCACAAAAGACATACATTGTTTACATTATGAAATTTAGGACACTATGAATACCAACATATGTGTAACCTTAGCATTCTTCGATAAATTGGAGGTGAAACGGTACGTACATTATACATATAAACAAAATTTAAACACTTTGGAGAAAGCAGTATACAAATTCTACCTAATTAACAAATTATGTAATGTCTGGATTCAGCATCTAAGTCTAGCATACCTCTCTACGTCAGATTTTTTACCATGCGAATATTAATAGAATACTAAACACCACGCTACAACGGGCACTATACAAGACAATCATTTGCAGGTCTGTAACACTGGGAAATAATTGTGATTGAATTTGGGGTCAAAGATCAAGGTCATATTGAACTGATACTTGTGAAATAGTCAATAATGGGGGTAGTTGTCCCATGATTTGAAAATAGCGTTCTCATTGTGCACTCAAGTTGACTGTCCATCTTGTGCAACAATTAACCTTGCCCTGATCATTTAAATGCTCCAAATGATGCAATTGAAATTAATGTAGATTCATTGACAGAAAGAGACAGCAATCAAAAGTTGTAGAAGATATTACTTTTTGCATTTTGCATAGTGAATGTTTAAATAAATTATAAATACATGGATTACATGTGTTTTATCATTAGCATGACCCTGCCCTGAAAGTGCCACTGCCCTTATAAGTACCTCTACCCCTGTAAGTACTCCTGCCTCTGTAAGTACCCCAGAAGTGTCCCTGCCCCTATCAGTGCTCTTGGGGTTCTTTTTTAGTCAGCAATGAATAGGACACTTCTTTGACCTCATAAACTATCGTGCAATAAAAGTTTTCAAATAAACTTCATAACACACTGGTACTTCTCACACATCAACATCAACATCTCAGAGCAATGATAATTTTACTTCTCACACATCAACATCTTCTCAGAGCAATGATTATTTTACTTCTCACACATCAACATCTTCTCAGAGCAATGATAATTTTACTTCTCACACATCAACATCTTCTCAGAGCAATGATAATTTTACTTCTCAAACATCAACATCTTCTCAGAGCAATGGTAATTTTACTTCTCACACATCAACATCTTCTCAGAGCAATGATAATTTTACTTCTCACACATCAACATCTTCTCAGAGCAATGATAATTTTACTTCTCACACATCAACATCTTCTCAGAGCAATGATAATTTTACTTCTCACACATCAACATCTTCTCAGAGCAATGATAATTTTACTTCTCACACATCAACATCTTCTCAGAGCAATGATAATTTTACTTCTCACACATCAACATCTTCTCAGAGCAATGATAATTTTACTTCTCACACATCAACATCTTCTCAGAGCAATGATAATTTTACTTCTCACACATCAACATCTTCTCATAGCAATGATAATTTTACTTCTCACACATCAACATCTTCTCAGAGCAATGATAATTTTACTTCTCACACATCAACATCTTCTCAGAGCAATGATAATTTTACTTCTCACACATCAACATCTTCTCAGAGCAATGATAATTTTACTTCTCACACATCAACATCTTCTCAGAGCAATGGTAATTTTACTTCTCACACATCAACATCTTCTCAGAGCAATGATAATTTTACTTCTCAAACATCAACATCTTCTCAGAGCAATGGTAATTTTACTTCTCAAACATCAACATCTTCTCAGAGCAATGATAATTTTACTTCTCACACATCAACATCTTCTCAGAGCAATGATAATTTTACTTCTCACACATCAACATCTTCTCAGAGCAATGATAATTTTACTTCTCACATATCAACATCTTCTCAGAGCAATGGTAATTTTACTTCTCACACATCAACATCTTCTCAGAGCAATGATATTTTTACTTCTCTGACACTATGCAACATCAACATCTTCTCAGAGCAATGATTATTTTGGTTACAAAACATTTCAATATGACCTCTATACTTCAAACAATTGCACCATTTTCTTTAAAAACAGCAATTGCGTATCCTGAACTTCCAGAGATTCCTCCTTATCTACATACCTGTCAACCTCCAGGAATGTCTATGAGGGAAATATATATCTCCTGCACAGAATCTTGTCTACGAGGCCGGGAGATTAATAGGAGGGAGATTAATCCCGTAAAGTCATTTCGGCACAATTTTTGGTGTTTTTCATACATATCGCACAATCACGTTCATGAATAAGACATCAAAATGCTTGACATTTATTACATTTAAACATAATTTACACTGGTTTTACCGATGAAGAGCATCCTATCTTTAACCTGAGCTCTGTCGGTTCATATACACAATATCTATAATGATTTGATTTTGGTTGACAGTAATTTGTTCATATATACAATATCTATAACTATTTGATTATGTTTGACAGTAATTTGTTAATTCTATACTGTGGCTATACTGATGTCTGACCTAAAGTCTGTTTGAAAATTTTCTATATATTGATATACTTAATTCAGTCCACTCTGGATATATTGAAATTAAGAGGAACAACCTAAATTGTTGAATGTTCATCATATCCAAATATCCATATAACTGATGTTGAACTATATATATATAATGTTACTGGCGATTTATTTTTACTTCAATATAACAGATTCTTCAATATAAGGCCGGGACTTCAACATAAGGTTGGAGTCATAAGACTGTATCATAAAATCATGATGTGACTATCCACAACGTTACAACAAATCAGGGACTGACACTAATTTTAATACCAACCTGTCCCTTCGGACAAGTTAACATGAAATTTAGGTTGTCCGAATGGAAAATGTACTTGTCCGAAACTGACCAACAAAAAACTGTAATGTATATGCATTGCATTCTCATGAGTGTTTTTTTATTAATAGTGTTACCCTGGTTTTCTTGTGATCTCCATGTGAAATCATTAATTAATAATAATGTATTGAATGGTTTCAAAACTCCTGTCACTCAGACAGCAATCTATGTATATACATTTTTATATACAAGAATCACGCGACAATAGAGACATCTGATTGGCGCGATTAAAATACACCGTGAAGCTGATTGGTCGATATTAATGAACAATCTAAATTTAGATCAGGGAAAACCAGAAAAACGCCATATTGATTATCAGATTATTTCTATCGACGAGATGTACTTCAAAAACTTTAAGGACTCTTTTCACGTAGAATTTATTAAAATTTCACGGATACCCTTCATTTATTTTTGGTTGTCCCATCGGACAGGTAAACTACAGAACTTAGTTGTCCGACCACCGTTTTAAGTTGTCCCGGACAATCGGACAGCCGTTAGTGTCAGTCCCTGCAAATGGTATAGCCAATCAAGTACCACTATTGCTGTCATTAACACATGCTTTAAATCCTTGAAATCAAGTACCACTATCGCTGTCATTAACACATGCTTTAAATCCTCCAAATCATTTTGATTTTCATTGTGCCATAAAAAAAATGAGATTTAAATTTCAATGGCTTCAAAAATGGCTACCCAATATATAGTAGCTAGAACAGCGGCAGGTGAATTCGAAATTCGGGGGGGGGGGGGGGGGGGGGGGGACTTCTGCTGCAGAACTAGATTGGTCAATTCAAGCAATTTTCAATTTTTAAATAAATTTGTGGGAGCCTCCAATGAAATTCATCTCACTCTACATATAGATCAACACCGTGTTTATAACATAATTTAGGGAGCTGGGTTTAATGTAAATACAAAGTTTATCCTGTGTATAATTATTTTTAAACCATTTATTTATAAAACAATTAACTTTATTTCTATAACAAAAATCTAAATTTCCATCGATCAAGAATTGTGTTCATATGAATTTTCCGATTCTTTTCAGATAAATGTAACGGCTAGAACTAACTGCTGCCGATATTCTATATATTAATTAACAATAAACTAGCTTTCTCACTTTCAAAGAAGTATCCTCGTTCTCAGCTGATCGGTAAAGTGACTTACTTTAACTAATCATATCTAATGCATGTACATATTTCTATTTTTTTTTTTATCAAGCAAACTGGGATATGCTTCGGGGTTTTTTTTTCAGAGAAAGATCCACATCTCTCCTCTTTTAAAAGTTTTGTAAGCACCTGCTGGGTACGTACATTTTTGTAAGCACCTGCTGGGTACGTACATTTTTGTAAGCACCTGCTGGGTACGTACATTTTTCTAAGCACCTGCTGGGTACGTACATTTTTGTAAGCACCTGCTGGGTACGTACATTTTTGTAAGCACCTGCTGGGTACATACATTTTTGTAAGCACCTGCTGGGTACATACATTTTTGTAAGCACCTGCTGGGTATGTACATTTTAAGATAAATACAGCATCACCTGTTGATGTAACATATTGATTTCAATTTGAAAGGTTGAATGAAATTTTGTATTCATTGTGAATAAATCAAGAATCCATATCAAAAGCTGTTTGGTTAATAATAAAATAGTTATCAAAACTTGTATTTACTAAACATTTTTATAAAGGCAATATTCATTGTATCAGACTCTTAGCAAGAATTTGTGTCACTGACGGAGCACAGCAGATGAAATGATTGACTTCCAATTGCCCAAATTTAACAGTCAATAATTGATTGAAATAACAGAATGTCAAAATGAAGTGAACTTAATGCTTGAGTTATAAGACTGATAATTCCATTTTACTTCCACATGTTTAACTAGCACAGACAGACAGACAGCGTTTTCATTATGTCAGTCGTGATTTTTTATCTCGGAATCATAAACAGAAATACAGATAAATAGATAGATAGACAGATAAACTGATAGACAGAAGAACAGATATATATATATATATATATAGATAGATAGATAGACAGACAGACAGACAGACAGACAGACAGACAGACAGACAGATAGATAGGTAAACCTATACAGAAACGGAACAGACAGATGGACAGATGGATTAGCTCAGCAGCCCCTCATGACAGTAAAGCTTTAAAGCAACTCAGGTGTTTAGATTAAAAACGGTTAATTAAGACTATGAAGTGTTCCTTATAATTACTTGGAAAACACTTTTTCTGTCAAGAACATCTGCACAAACTTATTGTAGAAGCAGAGAACAACAATGAAAAACAATCAAAACAGAATAATTATTTTCATCATAACTAAGAAAATTCCCCTTTCCTCTGAATTCAAGCCATAACATGGCTGTAGGAGTTAATTTATGTTCTGACATTGTATTCATCTGACTGTACACCTACATTAAACTTTTCTTAAAGTCTAATGGAGTGTTTCACATTGTTCAAGGGGACATCCCGCGGTATGTAGATTATTCAGAAGAGGTTCAGAATTTTAACAAGTTACTGGGACATTATCATGTAGTATGACAACACCGTGCATACCAGTACCAAAAACTGGCATTAAAATATTAATGAGAGAGAGAGAGTCAGAGTCAAAAGGAAAGAGAGAGAGAGAGAGAGAGAGAGAGAGAGAGAGAGAGATTTCTAACAGTAATGAAAAAGTTTAACCCAAGAAATAGCTTATCAAATTTTTAATTGGGGCAAACAAGAAGAAAGAAAATCCATTTCCCTACTTCTAGAAATTAAACCCATTGCTAAGCATAAAATTTTATCCTGATCCCATACAATTTTGTCAGTCCTTGCGAGGGCATAACTGACACAGTGTTACCTTGATTTGCTGCTGGTGGTCCTCCACGACCTTGGTAGTTTGAAGGACAAGGCTCGCCTGCCCCACGACCTTTCCAACCTCTCTGATTTCTCCACATTAAATTTCACAATTTCCTCCAACACTGATTTATCATCATCCTTTTCACTAGCCTCCATTGTGACTCTTGGACGAATAAAAACATCATCATTTTCCGCCATCTATAAAGGACTTCCTTCCTGGCAACAGATGTTTTCACGGCTTTCTTACACAAACCACACACTCACAGGTTTACAGATCAAAATGGAGATTCAACCTGCTCCTTCCAGATACAGTCAGAATTTACCGTTTCATTGCTCCGGTGTATCCTTTAGATAAGGAATCTTTAACTTATTATAGAAACATTCAATTAAACAACAAGAGTGTGTTTACTGTCAAGATAAAGGAGAAACATGTGGAGGTGATTTAACAGCAGGCCAGGTAGCTAAGACAATGTAAACATGACCCTGAGGGGTCAAGCTCGAGAAAATGAGGGATTTTTTTTTCACTCTTCATCAACCACTTCATGAGAGTGGCAGAAGACATTTTTTTCTTTGCTCGATGATTTAATGGTTGAGGGATTCCGGCATCAAGATTAGAAATGATAAAATTTATGTTATATCCCCTACGGAGTTCTTTATTCCAATGACGCAAATATGAACAAAATCTAACTGCTTGTCGTTTTCTTTCAAAACTTTATGGTAACTGAAGAAAGAATTTGTGATTTAAAAAAATATGCAAACAAGTAAAATCTATAGCTTTCTCTGCAGGAAATGACAACTGATCCTAATAACAAGTCACTGTTAATCTTATTGGGATTTTACTAAGAACCACTGGATGGGTCAGCTGAAATTTACAGGCTTATAATCTCATCTTATCTTTATCAAAAGACAAGCTGCAGCCCTCTCCTTTATTAACTCTAACTAAAACATTGTTACACGAGGTAAACAAAGTTATATACAGAGAGAACAAGAATCACCCAGGACTGAATAGGTGTAATAAACTTAATTAGAAGACAGCAAGGAATTTTCTTGGTAAATCTACACAACGTTTAAAGTAAATTTTTAAAACATTTGTTGAAGATATAATTAAGCTCATCAAATTTGATAACATTTTGTCTATAACAATGTCTTATGTACAAAAACATTTCTTTTAAAGAAAATTGTTCATTCCATTACAGTGAAACTCATCTGACATTTTTACTACAACAGAGTGTAAAATTCTGAGTTTTTTCCCTGTATCATAATTATTCCATCTGCAGTTACATCACTTGACTGCATGACCGATTCACCTCTCTAAGTTGTAGTTATCAATTTAAAAGTGATTTTGTTCCCTAAACTAATGTGAGATTAAAATAATTCAAAACTCTAAGTAAATACAGCTATTGATAAAGTCCCCTGGAATCTGAGAAATCTGGCTTTGTTCTGCCCCGGTAATGCGTCAATGAATATGTATGACGCTGAACTGATGTATTAATCTATGCTCTCTGAGGATTCTGCATTCCAGTCATTGTTGAAGATTGTCAGAGTTTTCCCCCTTAGTACTCCAGCTTACTGACATTATGTATCAAGTTTACTGGGCAAGTTGACTTTTTTTTTTAAACCTCTGTGACAAGGTGTATCAGGAAACAAAGTCTGCCACTACAACAGCCATTAATTTTATCCAGTATGCCTGATGGAGATTTGTTAACAATCACTAAGAAATGTCTCTGCAGACAATTCTTTTTGATATTTCAATTACAATTCTAAAATTCCCCTTGACTTCATAGTGTATCTTAGGAAATCATTACACTTATATGCAACATATGTTAAATATGCATACATTTGATATGTTTTGTTTTAAAAAATAGAAAATTTTTGATATCTGAATGATGATGTTGGACAATAACATTAGTGCGACATCACAATGCCAACCTTACCAATAACACTGACATCACAATGTCTATCTCATCTATAATGCTCAAGAGAGTAATTTTGGCTATTACTTGGCTGTTACATCATGCTGACTAACAAGCACGAAAAGCTCTAAATCTGAAATTACAAAGATTCCTCTCAAACTGATACGACAGGTAAATATCATGTCAATAAAAGGAGACCTTCAAAAACAAGCAAGCATTACCCTTCAGGATGGGTATACCTGCAAGTGCGCATTGTACCCGATGCATTTTATAATGGTAATATTAAACACAAATGCAATCATGGACTCGTACAGATGAAATCCTCCCCCCTCTCCCTCTACTCCCCTATGTCGTTATGAAGGGATAAAGGATAAAACATTGCAAATATACTTTTTCTGCTGTCAGTATAAATTTAGTGCACTTCTATGATAATCATAACAGCTGTAATAATACTGTACAGGTACATAATCAAAAGTGTACACAGGTATATAATTAATAGTATACACAGGTATATAATTAATAGTGTACACAGGTATATAATTAATAGTGTACACAGGTATATAATTAATAGTATACACAGGTATATAATTAATAGTGTACACAGGTATATAATTAATAGTGTACACAGGTATATAATTAATAGTATACACAGGTATATAATTAATAGTATACACAGGTACATAATCAAAAGTGTACACAGGTATATAATTAATAGTATACACAGGTATATAATTAATAGTATACACAGGTACATAATCAAAAGTGTACACAGGTATATAATTAATAGTGTACACAGGTACATAATCAAAAGTGTACACAGGTATATAATTAATAGTATACACTGGTATATAATTAATAGTGTACGCAGGTATATAATTAATAGTATACACAGGTATATAATTAATAGTATACACAGGTATATAATTAATAGTGTATACAGGTATATAATTAATAGTATACACAGGTATATAATTAATAGTATACACAGGTATATAATTAATAGTGTCCGCAGGTATATAATTAATAGTATACACAGGTATATAATTAATAGTATACACAGGTACATAATCAAAAGTGTACACAGGTATATAATTAATAGTGTACACAGGTACATAATCAAAAGTGTACACAGGTATATAATTAATAGTATACACAGGTATATAATTAATAGTGTACACAGGTATATAATTAATAGTGTACGCAGGTATATAATTAATAGTGTACACAGGTACATAATTAACAATATACACAGGTACATAATGAAAATGGTACACAGGTGTATAATTAATAGTGTACATAAGCACATAATTAATAGTGATAATACTGCACAATGGCAGGTACTTAATCAAAAGTGTACCTAGGTATATAATTAACTGCACACAGGTACATAATTAACAATATACACAGGTACATAATTAAAAGTGAACACAGGTATATAATTAATAGTGTACACAGGCATATAATTAATTGCACACAGGTACATAATTAACAGTGTACACAGGTACATAATTAAAAGTGTACACAGGTATATAATTAATAGTGTACACAGGTACATAATTAACAATATACACATTTACATAATTAAAAGTGTACACAAGTATATAATTAATAGTGTACACAGGTATATAATTAACTGCACACAGGTACATAATTAACAATATACACATTTACATAATTAAAAGTGTACACAGGTATATAATTAACAGTGTACACAGGTACATAATTAACAGTGTACACAGGTACATAATTAATAGTGTACTCAGGTACATATAATTAATAGCGTACACAGGTACATAATTAACAGTGTACAGGTACATAATTAACAGTGTACACAGGTACATAATTAACAACATAATTAACAGTGTACACAGGTATATAATTAATAGTGTACACAGGTACATAATTAACAGTGTACACAGGTACATAATTAACAATATACACAGGTACATAATTAACAGTGTACACAGGTATATAATTAACAATGTACACAGGTACATAATTAACAGTGTACACAGGTACATAATTAATAGTGTACTCAGGTACATATAATTAATAGCGTACACAGGTACATAATTAACAGTGTACAGGTACATAATTAACAGTGTACACAGGTACATAATTAACAACATAATTAACAGTGTACACAGGTATATAATTAATAGTGTACACAGGTACATAATTAACAGTGTACACAGGTACATAATTAACAATATACACAGGTACATAATTAACATTGTACACAGGTACATAATTAACAGTGTACACAGGTACATAATTAACAGAGTACACAGGTACATAATTAACAGTGTACACAGGTACAAAATTAACAGTGTACACAGGTACATAATTAATAGTGTGTACAGGTACCTAATTAACAGAGTACACAGGCACATAATTAACAGTGTACATAGGTACATAATTAACAGAGTACACAGGTACATAATTAACAGTGTACACTAGCTGGTACATAAATGTACATTGGTTCATAATTAGCAGTGTACATTTTTTAACATGATTAGTGCAATTTTACCACAAAAAGTGCTAACATATTCATTACAATATCTCTGCACTCCAACTGCAGCCAAATATTTTTATGTTTAAAGCTATAAATTTATCCCATAATAACTTCATGTATCAAGGAAGATAAATCCTACAGTATTATACTGACAGAATGAGAACCAGCAAAGTCACCGTGCTGCATCACCCCATACAGACTGATAGAGTCCACAGCAAAGTCACCGTGCTGCATCACCCCATACAGACTGATAGAGTCCACAGCAAAGTCACGGTGCTGCATCACCCCATACAGACTGATAGAGTCCACAGCAAAGTCACCATGCTGCATCACCCCATACAGACTGATAGACTTCCACAGCAAAGTCACCGTGCTGCATCACCCCATACACACTGAGAGAGTCCACAGCAAAGTCACCATGCTGCATCACCCCATATAAACTGATAGAGTCCACAGCAAAGTCACCGTGCTGCATCACCCCATACAGACTGATAGAGTCCACAGCAAAGTCACCATGCTGCATCACCCCATACAAACTGATAGAGTCCACAGCAAAGTCACCATGCTGCATCACCCCATACAAACTGATAGAGTCCACAGCAAAGTCACCATGCTGCATCACCCCATACAAACTGATAGAGTGCACAAGTGGAGAGACTGATCTGGCCCATCTTTAAAACCCCGTCCTTCAATTATTCCCCTTTCTGTATGCATATGTTAGAGGAGTGAATTTCCAAAACACTGCTCAGGTTTTGGAGGGCCAAGCTAATTTCTCATAGGAACAACATCATCAGATTTCAGCAACTAATTACCTGCTTCATTTAGAAAATAAGCAATAGAAACCTGTCATGGACTAAGATGGGGAGGGTTACTTTTATTTGTACAAACTGACAACATGCACTTAAGGTCAGTATAAAACAAAAAGAATTACAACATACAACACAATAGGACGTACGTCACATCGCAATAATTAGATGAATTCAAGGGAAGAATTCAGGATGTGTGTTTTAGCAGATAATTATTATTTATCAAACTCCCAGAACAATTTTGTTTTGGTAATTCCATAGTCCTCAATAGTAAACATTTGTTTTCTCTTCATTAATATCCACATTTACACAGCCCAATTCATCATGTACCTCAATCTGACAGCTACAAAACAGATTCAGTGTATACATACACACAGGACCTCTTTCTGCTGTAACCATCCAGGTGGCAGTGCAAGGCTCTCTAATACAGCGTAGTAATGAATACACAAGTGCAAGGCTCTCTAATACAGCGTAGTAATGAATACACAAGTGCAAGGTTCTCTAATACAGCGTAGTAATGAACACACAAGTACCTGGGACTTCACAGCTGATTAATGCCAGGTATATAGCAGATGTTACAGAACTGCCACAATGATAAATTGATGGAGTTACCAGCCTGACGAGAGAGAGCAGACTTACCGCTTCTGATGCACGGGACAATAGCAGGCAAAGTGTTCGTTTTCGGGATGGTTTGAGCAGGGCCCTTTTTTACGTCGGTGGGGGATGAATCCCTTAAACTTCCGATATACTGAAGCTGCCATCATGTGATGTGGGAAATCTGAGATTTAAGGTCCTTTGTCACCATACAAATGATCACAAGCTGTCACAACACTGACCCAGCTCAAGAAAACACAAACATTCGTCCCGTAGCAGCAGTCGAGAATCAGAAAGGAAAATCCATCCTTGTATTGCATGAAGTCAAATTAACAAGACATAACTGTCAGCCCTGGTTGCTTAGTACATGTAAATACAGGTTAAGAACATATTCCTCCCACTCAAAAAGTCAGCGGTTCCTATAATAACCATCTCTCTCACCCCCCCCCCCCTTCCAAATAAACCTAACAACATGGACAGTCAGTATTCTGTATAAAAAAAAAAAAAAAAAAAAAAAAAAATACAAGCAAACAAAAAAAAACCCAGGGCTGTACAGGACAATTAAGGTGGCTCTCCACAGAAAACCCCCCAGGGCTGTACAGGACAATTAAGGTGGCTCTCCACAGAAAACCCCCCAGGGCTGTACAGGAATTAAGACCGCTCTCCACAGAAAAAACCCAGGGCTGTACAGGACAATGAAGGTGGCTCTCCACAGAAAAAAAATCCCACAGCTGTACAGGAATTAAGACCGCTCTCCACAGAAAACCCCCCAGGGCTGTACAGGAATTAAGACCACTCTCCACAGAAAAAACCCAGGGCTGTACAGGACAATTAAGGTGGCTCTCCACAGAAAAAAAATCCAGGGCTGTACAGGACAATTAAGGCGGCTCTCCACAGAAAACCCCCCAGGGCTGTACAGGACAATTAAGGTGGCTCTCCACAGAAAAAAAATCCAGGGCTGTACAGGACAATTAAGGCGGCTCTACACAGAAAACCCCCCAGGGCTGTACAGGACAATTAAGGTGGCTCTCCACAGAAAACCCCCCAGGGCTGTACAGGAATTAAGACCGCTCTCCACAGAAAAAACCCAGGGCTGTACAAGACAATGAAGGTGGCTCTCCACAGAAAAAAAATCCCACAGCTGTACAGGAATTAAGACCGCTCTCCACAGAAAACCCCCCAGGGCTGTACAGGAATTAAGACCGCTCTCCACAGAAAAAACCCAGGGCTGTACAGGAATTAAGACCGCTCTCCACAGAAAACCCCCCAGGGCTGTACAGGACAATTAAGGCGGCTCTCCACAGAAAACCCCCCAGGGCTGTACAGGACAATTAAGGCGGCTCTCCACAGAAAACCCCCCAGGGCTGTACAGGACAATTAAGGTGGCTCTCCACAGAAAAAAAATCCAGGGCTGTACAGGACAATTAAGGCAGCTCTCCACAGAAAAAACCCCCCAAAACCCAGGGCTGTACAGGAATGAAGACCGTTCTCCAGAGAAAAAACCCCCAGTGCTGTACAAGGCAATTAAGGCAGCTCTCCACAGAAAACCCCCACAGAGCTGTACAGGACAATTAAGGCGGCTCTCTACAGAGATGAGGTCTGCATTATCCACATCAATACTCAGGTAACTGGCCATTCTTCGTTTGTTTCGATCAAGTCACTAAAAACGGAAGGCCATTAATTAGAGGAATTTGTCTGGAAATTTGTCAATAGCAGCAAACTTGGTGAGAGATTATCTCTATCTCTTTTATTTTGTAGGATTACCCGGTTAAAATTGTAACCATTTCAATGAACTTAAAGGCGATTTGCAGACAGTAGTTATTTCACCACAAGCTGTCAATACGACAGATTAACTCAATTCATCATTTCCCTATAAACTTATGGACTCTGCCTGCTTTTGAAAGTATTGTATTATGATTTCAATGAAAACGTGATGAGGTGATTTCCATCTAAATGAAGCACGTCAATTCACTGAATTCAAATGAGACAGATCAGAGATGTTGATGTACGTATATCCTCCGCTAAACGTTTCTTCAGCAAGGTCCAATACGTGTGGTAATTAGGGGCTTTCGACTTTTAATTTTCATCTTTGATAGCAGCTACTTTAAAACGATTACATCAACTCAGCTGAGACAGCACTATTTTATTGATCAAATTATTAAGCATTCAAAGGTGTTAAAGAGTGGGGGCAATTAGTAATATTTTGACAAATCTAATATAAATTCTGTATCATCAAGCTGGCTGAGGTGTAATGGTTTAATATGAAATTCTGTATCATTAAGGTGGCTGAGGTGTTATGGTTTAATATGAAATTCTGTATCATTAAGGTGACTGAGGTGTTATGGTTCCCACCCATATGACAGGGAACTTGAGGTGTTTTTGCAATTCAATGTTTTCTCATCGGAGAGGAGTGGCACCGTACTTCAGCAGTGCTCCAATAGGTGTGAGCTTTACTCAGCATTGCATGATATTAGTCACTAGTCAGCCACAATAATCTGATACATGAAGAATCCCTGATACTTCACCTGAAGCTCTGAAACAAGAATCTAGAGATTCAGAGTGTACTATTTACACATTAGTGCACTATTATATATAATCACTTCCATATAATCAGAATACAAGTGTTTATATACTACAAATTCATGACTCGCATGAAATAGTACTTCAATAAGTCCATCAAATAGTCTATAAACAAAGTCAAAATTATGGAAGATTCTCACGAGTGGATACCTGGCATGCGGTATTCAACAGGGGCTGTATCCAAAGTATAAACTTAAAGAATTCTAAAACACAGATCACCACATCATGATTGATTTTTTATGTTTTCCGCCACACTCAACAATTTTTCAGTTATATGGTGGCGCCCAGTTTTTGTTGGTGGAGGAGAGAACCCAGATACAATGCACCTGGGAAGAGACCACCGACCTTCCGAAAGTAAACTGGGAAACTTTCTCACTTACCGGCGTGAGCAGGATTCGAACCCGCGCCGACAGAGGTGAGAGGTAGTGTGATTTTGAGCATGATGCTCTAACCACTCGGCCACGGAGGCCCCCCACCACATCATGAGAATGCAAGTAATCTGTATAAAATTGTCTATCACATAATCAATGAAATTGTCTATCAAATAGTCTGTGAAATTGTCTATCAAATAGTCTGTGATATTGTCCATCAAATAGTCTGTGAAATTGTTTATCAAATAGTCTGTGACATTGTCCATCAAATAATCTGTGAAAATGTCCATCAAAATCAATAATCTGTGAAATTGCCCAGCAAATAGTCTGTGAAATTGTCTATCAAATAGTCTGTGAAATTATCTATCAAATAGTCTGAAATTGTCCATCAAATAATCTGTAAAATTGTCCATCAAATAATCTGTGAAATTGCCCAGCAAATAGTCTGTGAAATAATGTCTATCAAATAGTTTGTGAAATTGCCATAAAATAGCCTGTGAAAATGTCCATCAAAATTAATAATCTGTGAAACTGTCCATCAAATAGTCTGTGAAATTGTCCATCAAATAATTGAAATTCCTATCAAAAAGTCTGTGAAATTGCCCATCAAATAGTTTGTTAAATTGTCTATCAAATAGTTTGTGAAATTGTTCAACAAAAAGTCTGTGAAATTGCCCATCAAATAGTTTGTTAAATTGTTCAACAAATAGTCAGTGAAATTGTCCATCAAATAGTCTGTGAAATTGTCTATCAAATAGTTTGTGAAATTGCCATAACATAGTCTGTGAAATTGTCCAGCAAATAGTTTGTGAAATTGTTCAACAAATAGTCTGTGAGCTACAAGTATGTTAAATTCTAAATCCACTGATTACCATGCTGATAAGTTACAGATTAAAACTTCAAGAGCTTGATATGGTGTGTCACACACAGTGATTTAGAATAAGAATCACTGTGATAAATTACTGATTAAAACCTCCAAGAGAGTGTTGGATACAGTGATTTAAAACAAGACAGTGAAAAGACACATCTCCTGTCACCTAGGGAGGAGGCCGTCTCAACCTACTTCAATGTCCTTGGTTATTTCTGAATGACCTTGGACCTACATGTTAACAACCTGTAAGCCCATTAAGTGTCATCGTTACTGCAGAATGCAGAGTCATCTCTAACAGACTCACATGAAATGGACACACAGCCATCCTCAGAAATAATCCACACTGACACAGGCCTACATAAAAATCATTTCAAAGGAAATTAATGCACCTCAAAGTAAATCAGAGCACCTCAAAGTAAACATTCCATTCAAAAATGGACCTCATAGGAGATGAACCTCAAATTAGACATTCCATGCACAAGCCCCTGTGTTCCATGCAAGAAATGGACCTCATTAGGAAATGGGCATCAAAGTAAACATTCTATGCAAGAAATGGACCTCAGAAAATGAACCTCATAGGACGAAATCTCAAGGAATAATAGGACCTAAAATAAAACAAATCTCAATAGAATGATCCCTTATGTCAGTCTCTGTGCTGAACCAGAAAATAAGGACTTCTCCCGGTTATAAGCTGTCAAGCTTAAATGAGGACTTCTCTGGGTTATAAGCTGTCAAGCTTAAATAAGGACTGTCAAGCTTAAATAAGGACTTTTCTGGGTTACAAGCTGTCAAGCTTAAATAAGGACTTCCCTGGGTTATAAGCTGTCAAGTTTAAATAAGGACTTCCCTGGGTTATAAGCTGTCGAGCTTAAATAAGGACTTCTCTGGGTTATAAGCTGTCAAGTTTAAATAGCTAGGACTTCTCTGGGTTACAAGCTGTCAAGCTTAAATAAGGACTTCTCTGGGTTATAAGCTGTCAAGTTTAAATAGCTAGGACTTCTCTGGGTTATAAGCTGTCAAGTTTAAATAAGGACTTCCCTGGGTTATAAGCTGTCAAGCTTAAATAAGGACTTCTCTGGGTGCAAGCTGTTAAGCTTAAATAAGGACTTCTCTGGGTTATAAGCTGTCAAGCTTAAATAAGGACTTCTCTGGGTTATAAGCTGTCAAGCTTTTATGAGTCATCTTAGTACTTAACATCTATTAAAATCAATGAAGATATTTTAAAGGAAACTGACTACACAAAATGAACCTCACACGCAACATATCATTATAACGAAGAAATTAATGGTTCCACAAAATGGACCTCACAAGCTAAAGAAGAAATGGTCATAGCAGTAAAAGATAACTTTACAATGCAGAGGATCGTTAGGTATATGAGTCTGCATTGTGCATCAATGTTTATATATAGTGTACATTGTTCTGTTGCTCAATTTAGAGAATATTCAATGCTTTATTGTTGGAATAGAATTTATTTCACGAGTAATTTTTTATTTATTTATTTTAAAATATTTTCATTAGTTCAAAGAACAAGTGAAAATTTTAAAAAAAACCCTCCAGATTCACAAGTAAAACAAATCTTATATCCAACAATAAAACAATGAATTTTATGTTTATCACATTTTCTTAAATTTTTCTTATCCCCATTTTAGCTGTCTCTTAATTGCACAGAAAATGTAGTGCCTAATTAAGAAAGATGTGAATTAGATATAAAAATCAATACATTAATTTAAACAATAAGATAACTTTGATTTAATTTTATTTTGCTTATGCAAATAAGAAACTTGAAAAATTTAATTATATACAGCAGTAGAAAATGAAATGTGATTCTCTATATTGCGGATAAATATTCCGGCAATATACTATAATTTCTATTGCTATTTTCAAACAGTGACGATATTACTTTTGTTATTTTCCCAATGTGAAAATAACAACTGTTGTTACCCTGATATCAACTTTAATTGTATGAATTACAGTATTTCACAGTGAAAATGAAATGAAATCTTTCACAGTCTGACAGAAAATAAATCAGATTCCCTTGTTTTTGTCTAATTTTCCATCTTTTCTGCAATCTTGCCCCCAAAAGTCAACTCAGTCAGGCCATACAGGGAATAAATCAATCAGAGCTTTTCGAGATCACAAATATATCCTGATAAAACAATATTGTGTACTTAATCGGGGCCCACTCCTGTAAACTCAGTCGACTTTCCAGTTTTCCTTTAGGAGTAATTATTTGATATAAGATTATCCCACAACAAACATTCACAGTATTGACTCAGATTAATGTTCATAAGAATGAATTTATTCCAATTCCTGTGCAAAAGGGCAATGAATGCACATCAGAATTTGAATATTTGCCAAACAAGAAAAGATTTAATTCATGAATTATCTTAATTATCAACTTAATTTTGTTAAATATTGAAAAAATTAGTGTATTCATTAAGTAAATAGTGACCAGTTTTGTTTTCATTTTCTGACACAGAGAAAATGTCAAGGCTCAAATTCTCTCATTTCATGCGAGTGTTGGGTTTGTTTGTTTTTTTTTTGTTTACTTGTGCTTTTTGAACTTTGGCTTATTTTCTACAAATTGCATCAGAAATGATTTGTTCACAGAGTTGAATGTTAATTGTCACCATTTTACATTTTTCTACTGGCAAACAAAATACTCCCACCCACTTATACCCATAGGTCAAAAGGATGGGCCAGAGAAGGGGTGGTACTTCAATGTTAGCTAGGGCTTTGATTCTGCCCAACTATAACAATATTTTAATCCTACAGCCTTCTTTCTGCCTAACTTTAACAATATTTTAATCCTACAACAGCCTTAAATTCTTTCTGCCTAACTATAACAATATTTTAATCCTACAGCCTTCTTTCTGCTTAACTATAACAATATTTTAATCCTACAGCCTTCTTTCTGCTTAACTATAACAATATTTTAATCCTGCAGCCTTAAATTCTTTCTGCCTAACTATATATATAACAATATTTTAATCCTACAGCCTTCTTTCTGCCTAACTTTGAGGTTTAAGACTTACATATAATATCAATTTCTTGATATGAAAGATTAAGTATTACTTACAGAAAAACTTAATTTTATTAAATTATGAGCTTTTTATATAACATAATTTTTTCTCACATTATTACCAGTGTGAGATCGATCGACTTTAACCATGTGAGACAGCCATGTGAGATTTTTCTGTCTCATACTGCTGCGACGTCATTTGATTGCGACGTCTTTTCTATGATTTATGTTACACAGTGAAGATTTACGTTACACGGTGAAGTAAATATATTTTGCATTGTTATCTTTAAATTTTAATGTATATAGCTTTCTGTTGGACAACCTTGGGTTTTTTTAATTCACACTTACAGTGTAATCCATTTTCGGGTATGCTCTTTCTGCCTATCTAATTAGTTTTTGCACCGAAGTTCAAATGAGGATTTTGATAATTTAGAATTTTCTCAAAGCTCCTAAATTTATATGCGCTAAACTGTAGGTAAAATGTGAGAAAAATAATCCTTCAATATTTACTCATGTGGGATAGGGAAATTCCACCTCTGGAACAAGATTCGCTGTCTAGGACTCAGCAAAGCCTCGTCCTAGACTGCGAATCTTGTCCCCTCGGTGGAATTTCCCTATCCCACACTTGTACTAATGAAGGATTCTATTAATCCATCATGCTGTGACACTTGATCTGAAGGTATCTAATAAATGGATGATGGGATTTTTGTAATCATGGTATCATTTTGAAGGATTCATCAAATTAAAAAAACCACCAGAGGAATTTTCAAAATTTTGATAACTGCTTGATTTATTTCACCCAGAATTTTACATTAGTTTTTCTATGGGAAAAACATTAAAATATTTTAAAAGAAAATATATTTTCATACAAATTTCTTGGTAAAAAGTTACATACACTTTCTCTTTATGAAAATATGAAATAAAAGTAATCATTTACTGCACATATTTTGAGTAAATTAAAATTATCTTATTTTTTATGAAGGGCACATAACTCTTTAAAAAAGTCTCAAGTGCACAAAGGTTACCAGTCATGTGAATTTTATGTACATCACTTTCATAATTATTTAACAATAAACACTTTAATATTTGTTTTAAATCAATCATACTTTCGATATACGCATTGAATATCTTAAAATAGGTGTATCACCTGAACATGAAATCTGCAGAAATTGATATTTCATCACAAAATATGTAGATTGTGAGTCAACACTGTCAGATAACAGCAAAATATACCAAGATTTATTAATCAAATATTCAAATGAATAAAAGCAGGATTCAAAAATCTGCTGTGGAGGAAACTCACAAGTTTTTCTAAACTTTAAATAATCCCACAGAGAATACTTGTAGCAGGACTCTCCAGGAATAGGAAAATGACTCCTGGGCCTTGATCATTACCCATTTATTTACTGTAACAATATTTGTTCTGTGTTCAAACATTTGCTGGACTCTGACAGGAGTCTAAATCAGTTAAGGGTTTTCATCAATAATCCGACTCCATTTATTGTGTTTGTCACAGAAAGAAGACACCCAAATTGTTGTTGACATATAGACAATGCAATTTCAAACCTTAGTCCACAGAGAAATCCACAGCTAAAGTACAACTACCTGATCAGTCCACAGAGAAATCCACAGCTAAAGTACAACTACCTGATCAGTCCACAGAGAAATCCACAGCTAAAGTACAACTACCTGATCAGTCCACAGAGAAATCCACAGCTACAGTACAAGTGAAATATTCCAATGTTGGTCTTATACATGCAGTATAAAACTGATCAATCCATCACTCTATCAAATACTGTATAGGTTGTTTGTTTTGGCGGGTGTATAATTTTGGCTATTTTGGAGATTCCCAAAGATTTACCAAAATAGAAATAAACAAATTCACAAAAAAATTTAATATATATCCACCCAAATTAATGATATACCTTGTAGACACAAATCCGCCAAATTGTGTCCTGCCAAAAAATCATCTAAATGAATGAATCATGAAACATAGTTGTCTCCCTTTACTTACATTCCCCTCTTCCTTAAATACTCGGCCCACGGTCCATGAAGCATTGTTTATAGAATCTTACTCTCTTAATATTTAAGGAAATCACTCTTTCACATATACAAAAGAAATTAAATCTCCAGATTTCCCTGAAAAAAGCACCAGTTTGTGAATGTTGTCATTTAGTGATACACAAGTTCTAATCAACGAAAACTAAGTTATATAAAATTCTTCCTCAATCAACATTTGGTTGTTTCTTCTGCTCCTGTGAGTGAAATCAACATGGTTGATCAGAGATTATCCAAGCACAATTCAAATCTAAACCTAGCAGATTAAATCTCTCGGAAGAAAAAAACCCAGTCTGACTTAACCTCATCCCACCAGAACACTGACCTTACAATCTCAGATTTGGCAGTAAAAAATAAATTCTCTCTCCAATAAAATTAATTCTCTAATCAAGTGTATTGAGAGAGCTAGCCCTAATGGAAAAGTACATTACACCTTACAGAGAACAAATTCCAAATCATTTCGGTGATCAGGGTTTAAATGATTTCTGATAAACTTATCAACCCCTTGAAAAAGACCTAGCTTGTCTGAGTTTGTGACTGAATGATGAGTAACCTAATGAGAAGATTTCTGTCCCTTATAAAGCTTGGCAGTTAGTTTAGCCTGGGAGGCAATACATCAAAAACCTGCAATGACAGTCCTCTAAGTGTTTATTATTAAACAGTTACAAATCATACTCTCATCATTTTCTATAAATTAGTAGACACATTGCAGCCCGTAAATTGTCAAAATTATTTTCATGTATTTGCATCATTGATATGAACAAGATAGCATATGTTTTAATATTCATCATGTCTGACGCATGTGGTCCCTACTTTCTGAAACCACGGAGCTTAGAAAACAGTGTAATTGTATTTATATTGACCATGCACTCCAAAGAGAAATTTTACAGGTCACTTTAAACTACGTCATACATAAGTATTTGTAAAACAAATCATTATTCTGAATTCTAAATTCCCTTTGTACAACATCGCAATTTTGTGTATTGCCTGCCTCTCACTGATCTCTTTCAAATGGCCAATATGTGTACCATTATTCAATTTCAAAAACGAAGGGGGGGGGGGGGGGGGGGAGTTGGGTTAAATTCTTATTTTCATTTTACAGTATATCACAGGTTCGTACATTTAATGTCACTGGATATCGTGCTCTAGGCAGACCAAAGCTGACATGGGATGAGTTAGTAAAACAAAACCTAGAGTCTACAGGATTGGATAAGATCAATCCACTGGATCGCCAAGTATGGAAAAACAAACTTCGACCTCAACAGGACAGCCAGGCCTCACCCTTGCAAAAGGATTAATTTGGTCTGGATAATCAAAATGGATGATGATAATGAGTATTACACCATGGGAATTTGCAATTTTTCAAGGAAATCAAAGAATGTTTAAGACTCAAGGTCAAACTTGGCCACTAATTGTCACACCTCATCACAAAAACCTTCAGTTTGGTGTTATTTAATTTCTTTTTTTTTCTGCACCATAGATTACAGGTTTTTATAAGGGGTGGATCTGTAGCTCTCTGGTCTGTCTCCATATTTCCCCAGAGAGCTACAGATCTGCAGCTCGATTTTCACATGATTGGTGCTTCAGTATCATGATGTAAAACTGTTGTCATTGTCCCATAACATCATAAAGATTCTGAAGATTTCAAAAGACATTTAACATGTTGGAATGTAAATATCATCTGATGACCTAGCATCAGTCAAACGTTTTCATTATTTTGTGATGACATCACGACACATGTGTCAAAGTAAACACAATGAAATCATGGGTCACTCAGACAAGCAGTATATTGATAAAGTAACAACACAAAACATCTTCAGCTGACTATAGCCTCCAGAAAAGAATCTGCTTGTGTAATAATATTCATTGACCCCAAGTACACCAGGAGTGCTGGCATATGACTCAGAATTCCATCAGAAAAATTCCTGATGAATATACCACTGTGTTAATCATATCAGTTGTACTATAACTAACTGTGACAACAAAACCTGTAACTAAAAGAAAGGAGAAAATCAATCCTATCAGAAATCTGTAACTTACAGAGTGTATCAGTTGTACTGTAACTTACAGAGTGTATCAATTGTACTGTAAATTACAGAGTATATCAATTGTACTGTAACTTACAGAGTGTATCAATTGTACTGTAACTTACAGAGTGTATCAGTTGTACTGTAACTTACAGAGTGTATCAGTTGTACTGTAATTTACAGAGTGTATCAGTTGTACTGTAAGTTACAGAGTGTATCAATTGTACTGTAACATACAGAGTGTATCAGTTGTACTGTAACTTACAGAGTGTATCAATTGTACTGTAACTTACAGAGTATAACAGTTGTACTGTAACTTACAGAGTTTATCAGTTGTACTTACAGAGTATATCAGTTGTACTCTAACTTACAGAGTATATCAATTGTACTTACAGAGTGTATCAGTTGTACTGTAACTTACAGAGTATATGAATTGTACTGTAACTCACAGAGTATATCAATTGTACTTACAGAGTATATCAATTGTACTGTAACTTACAGAGTATATCAATTGTACTGTAACTTACAGAGTATATCAATTGTATTGTAACTTACAGAGTGTATCAATTGTACTGTAACTTACAGAGTATATCAGTTGTACTATAACTTACAGAGTATATGAATTGTACTGTAACTTACAGAGTATATGAATTGTACTGTAACTCACAGAGTATATCAATTGTACTTACAGAGTATATCAATTGTACTGTAACTTACAGAGTATATCAATTGTACTTACAGAGTATATCAATTGTACTGTAACTTACAGAGTATATCAATTGTACTTACAGAGTATATCAATTGTACTGTAACTTACAGAGTATATCAATTGTATTGTAACTTACAGAGTGTATCAATTGTACTTACAGAGTGTACCAGTTGTACTGTAACTTACAGAGTATATCAATTGTACTGTAACTTACAGAGTATATCAGTTGTACTTACAGAGTATATCAATTGTACTTACAGAGTATATCAATTGTACTGTAACTTACAGAGTATATCAATTGTACTTACAGAGTATATCAATTGTACTGTAACTTACAGAGTATATCAATTGTATTGTAACTTACAGAGTATATCAATTGTACTTACAGAGTGTACCAGTTGTACTGTAACTTACAGAGTATATCAGTTGTACTTACAGAGTATATCAATTGTACTGTAACTTACAGAGTATATCAATTGTACTGTAACTTACAGAGTATATCAATTGTACTGTAACTTACATATTATAACAATTGTATTGTAACTTACATATTATAACAGTTGTATTGTAACTTACATATTATAACAGTTGTACTGTAACTTACATATTATAACAGTTGTGGGAGAGTGTCAATCATACTGTACAATAACTAAGATTTCATATATTCAAATAAAAGAATTCCTCATATGAAGTGGATGGGCACACTTTAGATATACTTGTTTAAAAAATTACACTTTCTATATTGTTCATAGAAATGTTCAATATTTGGAAAATTAATTTTCTTCTGTTAAAATTCATACATTATTTTAAAAATAAAGGATAAGATTACAATAATTTGCATGTTCACAATTGTCAGAACACGTTCATTCATTAATTATTTTTTTTATCAAGGATGTATTAAGTCACTGGGAATTTTTTTTAAATATTGTTACTTAAAATCATTATTTCTTTAGTTCCTTATTTAAAGAACAATTTGTACCTCTGTATTCAAATTTGACATCAAAATTTATTATTGTTTTAAATTGACCAACAATTTCATGAAACCTACGGGCACGGTTGATGTTTAACATTAAATTCATTTAGGTCAGCCTTTTTCTCCATAATTCTGTGAATCACACATTGCAAAAATTACAAAAGCAGGCCTAGTGGCGCTCACTTTCCCCGGTGTGGATCATATTACCCAGGGTTCCCGGTAAAAGTGTCCCTAAGTGTTCTCATCGGAGTTTGATTAATGCATTATCTGATTCTGGGTTTTTTAAAATGCTTTCCTGGCAACCAATTTGAAACATGCCTTATAGCATGGAGTCTTTAATAAGCGATCAGTCTTGTGACAACTACTAAGTCAGGAGGAGACCAGGGACATGATATGAATTTAGTAATCCATACACCCCAATATTAACATTAATGGGGGGAAATTGGTGTACACCAGGAGCTTTTGTCCTTTCCTGAGACAAGACCAAACACTAATTAATACAATCATGCTTGAGTGAATTCAATCAATACTTTTCAACCTTGGAAAAACTGTATTCTAAGCTGCTATCCATGATAAAAAACTGTATTCTAAGCTGCTATCCATATTAAAAAACTGTATTCTAAGCTGCTATCCATAATTTAAAAAAAACTGTATTCTAAGCTGCTATCCATAATTTAAAAAAACTGTATTCTAAGCTGCTATCCATATTAAAAAACTGTATTCTAAGCTGCTATCCATAATTTAAAAAACTGTATTCTAAGCTGCTATCCATAATAAAAAAAGGTAGTTGTAATAAAATTCACTCAACATATATACTTCTTTCAGGCACAAATTCATCTATCCAAGATCAGGAAAAATATCTACATAGTACAATTCACATATTTATCATTTTCTCTGCAACCATAGATGTCTAATTAATGCAGTAAAGTGCCTGAAGATTTCTTCATTTCACTCGAATATGTAATACTTCTTACAAGGAAGAACACAAAATAAGAGAAACAGGCAGCTATTTAGGGGCATATAGTCTGATACTAATGTTCATCAGATCATAAGCAACATAAGTCAACAGCAGACATTGAATAAGGAATGCAGTTGTCATTTTATAGCATGATTTAGTTAGCTAACTGAACTTATTTTGTCATTCTATTCACAGGCAATTGTTTGATACATGGGTTCCCCTCCTTAATAATACCATGATTATATATAGTAGAATTTAGCTACCTAACTGAATTTATTTTGTCATGATTATATATAGCACAATTTAGCTACCTAACTGAACTTATTTTGTCATTATATATAGCACAGTTTAGCTACCTAACTGAACTTATATGTCATTATATAGCACAATTTAGCTACCTAACTGAACTTATTTTGTCATTATATAGCATAATTTAGCTACCTAACTGAACTTATTTTGTCATTATATAGCACAATTTAGCTACCTAACTGAACTTATTTTGTCATGATTATATATAGCACAATTTCGCTACCTAACTGAACTTATTTTGTCATTATATAGCACAATTTAGCCACCTAACTGAACTTATTTTGTCATGATTATATATAGCACAATTTCGCTACCTAACTGAACTTATTTTGTCATTATATAGCACAATTTAGCTACCTAACTGAACTTATTTTGTCATGATTATATATAGCACAATTTAGCTACCTAACTGAACTTATTTTGCCTTCAACAGACTCTCATTTGGTGATATACAAGTATGGTGTAAACATTCAAGTCTTTATCCTAAAAATCAACCCCATTAGCTAGTCCTTAAGCTTGTGGATTTGTTGAATATCTGATAATTCGTAGATCAAGACTTGTAAGACCTTAAGAGTACACAGCGTTAATTCAAAACTGTGGTGAAAACAGCGGTGGGTCCTCATCGAGAGTCTGTTGTTGTCACCAGCTGAAGTCTCAGTTAATGCTAAACTGTTTGTCCTGTCACTCAAACACAAATATTTCCCCATTCCTGGAGATCTATGTTGGGTCAAACAATTTAAAGTTTTTTTTCCTTATGCTAACAGAGTAACAGCCACATAAAGCTATACTGCTTCACTAATCAGGAACAGGCAGTGGGACTAACATGCACTTCTTTTCATTTCATATTTCCCTTACTTTCAGATACTTAAGACAATACACATTAAACACAAACACATACAAACACACACAAACACATATAAACACACACAAACACATAAACACACAGAACAACAGAACAAATTTCTCTAAAGATCAATGACCCGATAACAATTGTCTAGCAATCAGTCATCTGTGACAACGGAACCTCACTGATCAGTCATCTGTGACAATAGAACATCACTGATCAGTCATCTGTGACAATAGAACCTCACTGATCAGTCATCTGTGACAATAGAACCTCAGTGATCAGTCATCTGTGACAACAGAACCTCAGTGATCAGTCATCTGTGACATCAGAACCTCAGTGATCAGTCATCTGTGACAACAGAACCACAGTGATCAGTCATCTGTGACAATAGAACCTCAGTGATTAGTCATCTGTGACAATAGAACCTCAGCGATCAGTCATCTGTGACAACAGAACCTCAGTGATCAGTCATCTGTGACAACAGAACCTCAGTAATCAGTCATCTGTGACAACAGAACCTCAGCGATCAGTCATCTGTGACAATAGAACCTCAGCGATCAGTCATCTGTGACAATAGAACCACAGTGATCAGTCATCTGTGACAACAGAACATCACTGATCAGTTGTCAGGGTTTTGAATAAGATAAATTCACAAAGAAAAAATCACATGTACCCTATTGATCTGTACTGTAGATAATTGTTCTATAGAGAAGTATACTATTGATCTGTACTTTAGATAAGTGTTCTATAGATATATACAATTGATCTGTACTGTAGATAATTGTTCTGTAGACATGTATACTATTGATCTGTACTGTAGATAATTGTTGAGTAGATGTATACTATTGATATGTACTGTAGATAATTGTTCAATGGAGATGTATACTATTGATCTGTTCTGTAGATAATTGTTCAATAGATATATACTATTGATCTGTACTGTATATAATTGTTCAGTGGAGATGTATACTATTGATCTGTACTGTAGATAATTGTTCAATAGATATATTAACTATTGATCTGTACTGTAGATAATTGTTCAATAGATACCTACTATTGATCTGTACTGTAGATAATTGTTCTGTAGAGATGTATCATATTAATCTGTACTGTAGATAATTGTTCAATAGATGTATATACTATTGATCTGTACTGTAGATAATTGTCAAATAGTATATCCATCAATCTGTTGTGTGGATAATTGTTGATGTATTCTTTCAATTTATCTTGTAGATATATTTATAATTGCTATAATTCAAGTGCTGTCCTTGCTTGAGAATGTACTATGTTTCACCAGCATACCTCTCAGAACATACACATAACTTTCAGAATGTACTAGTTGTGAGATTGACCATAATATTTTAGCTTTCAGAATGTACTAGTTGCAAACTTTGTATTCACCTTGACCTTCGATTGTCCTCATTCATGTGTACAAACTTCTCTCTAATCCCAAAGATTCCATCCTGAATACACATTTACTGGTCTTTAACACACTCACCAGATTTCTCAACCTAAATTTTAAAAAAACCCACCGTACTTACTTTTCTCTTTGCAAGAAAAAGGAGATTTTCCGCCGATGCATCCTGCCTCGTGAAATAGTCCAACAAAACTGACAGCTGAAAGATGACTTTTATTTCCCTCGCGTCTCAGGACCGATGTAAACTTGTCATTTTCGGACAGAAAAACTTTTAAATTTGCTACACTACAACAGGTAAACAGCAATTCTCATATGACTTCAAAGGTTAGAAAACTCAAGATTGGGCTTCCTCCAGCTTAGTTTAGCAAACAGAGTATGAAAAACTGCCACATTATATTCCAACAAAAACCCGAATCAAAAGCTCTAACACACCCTCATGTCTATAGGGACTTCAATCCTCTACTGTCACTAATAAACAGCTTAATTCAGTGTCATTATAATTTATCTTCATAAGTCAAAAGATAAAACAAAAAATAACTCAACAACCATCATCTATCATTTGTGAATTCACATATCTACTCATTGTATATAAAATTCTGTATTGTTTTAGTGACCCACAAATGTTCATCAAATTTGACCTCATTTGCTGTAGTCATATAAATGCAATGAAATTAGTCTCTATACATATTATATAATGTTCCATGCTTATTGCAATAGAATGACTCCCTAACGAACTGCATGGATTTTCTGTCACTGAGTGTTTGGAGAATTGCCATCTTTTATTTGCCAATAGATTATGGAGTTCTCTTCTCTCCCTCCTAATTCAATCATTTTTGAGAATCCTGAGATACAATCACAGATGTGTGGAAAACAAAAGAAAAAAGCGGTATTCCAGACAGAAGTGACCCGAGGAGAGATTAGCAGAGGTCTAGGAACTGTCTGAATTATCCAGAACAAAACAGATGTCCTTAAACAGGACTGCAGGCTACAGTTCAACAATAGAAGATATGAATACACTGTGTCACACTACAATTTCTTTTTTCCTTAGATCAATTCAACCTTTTTTGTCTCATTTCCAGAAGTTTTTAGTTTGTATAGGGAAGAGGGAAGGTGTGCAGGTTTTTTTTTCTTTTTTGTTTTTTGTTTAAGTGTTATTTAATAATATAAAATGGTTTTAAAAATATCAAACATTGAATTTTTGTCAAATAAAAACAAACAACCTTGTTTAAGGAAGGAAAGACAAGGTTTTGGGAACATAATGGAAGTTAATACAGGATGTTTGATTTTGTGATAAATAATCAAACATCTTTGACAAATGATAGGTCACTTAGTACCACGTTCATTGTTTCGCCTTCATCTGTTTCCGATGTATGGATTTGACAAATAGTCACACGACTGAAGCCTATCTTATCTTATTATATCAGCAGAAATAACTATGGAGCAAATATAACTGTCAAACTTCAAGATTAGTCCACCTAATTCCCTGTACGAAGCTGAGGGTGGGGTGAGGGTTAGATGGACTTTAAAATAGAAACTGGAGAAAACAAATTCACCAGAATTTACACACACAAAAAAAACCCACCTGAAATATGTGTATGGATGATAATTAATTCAATCACTGTGGATTCTTCAATTCTATTGAATTAAATTTTTGATTTTTCAAATAACAACAGTCATACATAATTATTACAAAAATTCAAAGACATCCATCCCAGAACTATTTTCTAAAGACTATTTGAATATTTACCCTGAAAGAAATGCATTGAATTAAAATAATAAAAATAATAAAAATTGTATACACACCACACCCAAGAATGTCTCCTCGGGGGAACAATATCCACAGGAACGGATAGCATCCTCACGGATCATCAATCAGAAAACAAAAAATGTTCCTTGGCTCACAGAGTCGTCGGAGACAAACTGTAGCGGTTACGTCAGAGAGGAGATTTAAGTCCGCTGAGGACAAACACTAATCTGTCACACGGAGCAAACAGTATAACACCCTCCAACCTCAGCTCCAACTTCAACAACGTGTAAATAACCTCAGGTGAAACAGACAATAGAGACAATTTATTTCACTGCCAGCTGCTCAGGTCAAATGCCCCTCCAACTGCTGGATCCTCACCACTATAGGTAAAAAAAAATCCTCCGGATTTCTCCACAATTATCTCACTGTTAAATTGATAGAGTTTTGGGGGGAGGGATTGTTGTTGTTCGTTTTATGCACTTTTTCATACTAAGTCCGTGATTAGAAATGATTGTCTATATTGACGATGCAATCAATATCTATGAGAAAATGTAATTCACTCTTGAAACATCCAACATTTTTGGATCCAGTTCTGTGTTCCTCCTTCACTGTGATTCTAAGTATTATATGTATATAGTGAAGAAGTCCTCTGTTTACCGACAAACTGACTAAACACTGCAAAGACTCAGTGTTATCTGTCAATGAAGCTTAAGACCAGCCTTACACTTCACATGACAATCACAAAGCTAGATCCACCTATGGTTTTTTGGAAAGACTTGATCTACTATAGGGGAGCCCAAGTTCCTAAATTCAGCAAGAACAAACTTCTTCCAATGAGAGATCAATATGTATAAAAGCCTGTTGTGAGTTACGTCACCCACAAAAAAATCATCCAAGCAGCATTTCAAAATCAATGGAGCCCTTCAATAAATTTGTAGCTCTGACCATTAAAAAATGTCACAGCCATCATTTAAACATGAAAAATACAGCTGTAGTTTATCAATCAGCTTCAATAGAATATTCATTTCTCTTTTAATTTGCATCAGCCAATTCTAGAATGGCCCAGTCGGCTACTTTATCACAATATTATCCTTATCTCCACACGATAATGGGCAAAAGGAAAATATAATATGACGAGATTTAATTAATATTCCAAGTCTCTGAGGCTCATGTTGGAGTTTTTCATAATATCAATTCAGGGTAACTTGGCCTAATTAGAAAGTGGATGGTTAATTCCCGTCTGCCTTGGGTACACACAGTTTTAGGTATATGTTATCACACAAAATATGCTGCAACAATTAGGAATTTTCAGAGCAGAACAAAAATAGTCATTCCCACCATCTAAGAAAGTTGAAATTTAACAAGTTCATTTTTTGTGCTAAAAACTCTGGTTTGCAGTGGTTGACGTGATTGGTAGAAATAAACTACTCCCACGAGGACAATCCAAGATGAAAACTATCCAATTATATTGGTATACTGTCTACAAATTTGTCACATCCACTGTTTAATGGAGTCAGTAAATTCCCAGGTGAACAATGCTAATCTTAAATCATGCTACTTCCCAAAAAAATTTGTCAGAAACAGATACCTTAAATTCAATCCGCAACACCATGATTTTTTTTCCTCAATATCTAATGTCCGTTTTCCCTCTGCAAGGATCACATAAAGCAATCATTTCCTGGTGCCAACGTAACTCTGTCACAGGTAATTAAATCAGGGTTCAACAGCACAACTGATATCATATCACACTGCTGTACAACACACTTTTTTTGGCAGAGATATTGTCAGATATCAGAGGGATTTATATGGTAATTACCAACTTTCTTTTTTTTTTCAAGATAATTCCATGTCACACTCAGTGGTAAAACTCAATGAAACGATCTGTAAAATTGTAGGTATTTCTGTTGAATTCTTTATGTTTTGTCACAAAAACTTCCCTCTCCAGCTATTATTTTTACACAAGGGGCTTCAACCATGCAGTGCAGATTTCACCCATGCAGTGCAGATGTCGACAACTATATGGACCAAGTCCAACTTGAATCTAGATACAGTCTAGATTCCCAATTTTTAATTCAGAAAAAAATTATTTATCCTATGAAATTATTTTGTCCTAGATGTCCAATGTGACCATGCACTTCATTGACCAAACACACTGCAGTCTGTTTTAATACTTGCCTAAAATTTCACAAATGTTCAATTTATTTTTGTCAAGAAAATGTGCCAGCAATTCTAACCATATAAAACAGTGTCTGATTAAAACTATTTTAGTTACAGTATGCAATAGGAATTTTTTGTTCAGCTTTTCGGTTATATAAATCCTTCACAATCTAGTCTTGCATTAAATTTTATCACATCCATTGAATATTGTGAAAGTCCCCCTGTCCTTACTTGGTCCAGACAGACACATGGCATGCGGACAATTCGGGATTAACTGTCCTACAGCCGCTCGTAGCTTCCAATTGGTTCACGACCTCGACATGAAAATATCCTCCAGGAAAACACAAACCAACTGAATAAAAATCCACCCCACAGACTGCGTACTTCTCATAATAGAACAATGACCACATTTATATGGAATGGATAGAATCCATTAGGAACTACTGGGATCTGACAATAACAGAGAAATTGTTATTGGAATGAGAAGACAATTAGCACCCCTTTATTTAATCAGGATTTAAATGTAAACACCAGTGGTTAAGTACAACTAATTCATAGAAATCCAAACTCCTATTGCAAAGTCGAAAATAAACGGTAGGTAGTAAATGTATTTAAATGTTCTGTATCAAATGGATTTCTAACAATCTGTGTTGACATATTGAACTTGATAGGAGAATTCAAAATTTCAAATGTTTGCTGGCCTCGACTCAAATCAAAACAAAATTACATAAAATAATATCTGTTTATAATGTGTAGTGTTGAATAACAGACACATGATTGACACTATGTAGTTTGAATATCTGCTAATTAAATCACTTACTTAAGCTTTTTGCTACTTTTACTCCTGGGAGAAGCATATGTCTTGCAAAATACCCCTACCCCTCCTTCTGAGAGAAGCACATGCCATGCAGACATCAAAACCCATGACCGTTTCAGTTCTACTAAGTGAAACAATGTAAATTAGTTCTACTAAGTGAAACAATGTAAATTGCGACATTGTGCCTGCTTCATCTTCTGGTAGAGACTAATAGAATCCTTCATAAGTAGGAGTGTAGGATAGGGACATTACATTGAGGGGACAAGATTCACAGTCTTAGGACGAGACTTTGCCGAGTCCTACACATCGAATCTTGTCCCCTCGGTGGAATGTCCCAATCCCACACAAGGAAATAATGAAGGATTATTTTTCTCACATTTTACCTACAGTTTAGTGCATTTTAGGAGCTTTGAGAAAATTCTAAATTATCAAAATCTTCATTTAAACTTCAATGCAAAAACTAATTAGATAGGCAGAAAGAGCATACCCGTAAATGATTTACACTGTAAGTGTAAACTAAAAAACCCAAGGTTGTCCACCAGAAAGCTATATACATTAAAATTTAAAGATAACAATGCAAAATATTTTTACTTCACCGTGTAACGTAAATCTTCACTGTGTAACGTAAATCATAGAAAATATATGACGTCACAATCAAATGACATCGCAGCAGTGTGAGACAGAATTAAACATCTCACATGGCTGTCTCACATGGGTAAAGTTGATAATATCACACTGGTGATAATGTGAGAAACCTCTCTCCCTCATCCTGCAGGAGAAGCACATGCCATGCACAAAACCCCTTCTTCTCCTGGGAGAAGCACATGCCATGCACAGTACCCCTTCTTCTTCTCCTGGGAGAAGCACATGCCATGCACAGTACCCCTTCCCCTCCTCCTGGGAGAAGCACATGCCATGCACAGTACCCCTTCCCCTCCTCCTGGGAGAAGCACATGCCATGCACAAAACCCCTCCCCCTCCTCCTGAGAAGAATGATTTTATAGTTGCAGACCTGTAGCTCTCTAAGAAGATATTTGGACAAATCAGAGAGCTCCAGATCCACCCCTATACAATCCCTCTATGTACAGCACAGTTTTTTTTCCTGTGCACATTATTGAGAGGTCTCATTTTACTGGCAACCCGACAGGGCAACAAATGAAATTACTTGAAACTGAGTTTCCGGTTCACATGAGGCTTTAATGAATGTTTGAAGGTATGTTCGGACACAAGCTGTGTTAGCATTTTTTAATGTTAAAATTTTGAGATAGCGATGCAAGAATTCAGTGATAATATCAAGACCTCACTCATGTGCAGAAAAAACTGCTGTACATTGAAGGGTTTTAAATAGGAAGTGGAGGCTGTATACGTAGCTCTCTGTTATATGTCCCAACAAGTTCACAGAGAGCTACAGATCTACAGCTAGGTATTCTATTATCTAGGTAATCTATGATTAAAGTATGTTTATGGTATTTCATGTTAATGATATCTTATGATTCAGGTATTTTGTAATAAAGGTAATTTATTGTTAAGGTATTTTGATATTAAGGTATTTAAGCAATAAGGTAATTTATGATTAAGGGATTTTATGTTTAAAGTATTTATAATAAAAGTGTTTTTTGATTTTATGAGGTATTTTATATGATTAAGGTATATTATGTTAAAGGTATTTCATGTGATTATGGTATTTTATTAAAAGGCATTTCATATACGATTAAGGTATATTATGTTAAAGGTATTTCATGTGATTATGGTATTTTATTAAAAGGCATTTCATATACGATTAAGGTATATTATGTTAAAGGTATTTCATGTGATTATGGTATTTTATTAAAAGGCATTTCATATACGATTAAGGTATATTATGTTAAAGGTATTTCATGTGATTATGGTATTTTATTAAAAGGCATTTCATATATGATTAAGGTATATTATGTTAAAGGTATATGATGTGATTATGGTATTTTATTAAAAGGCATTTCATATACGATTAAGGTATATTATGTTAAAGGTATTTCATGTGATTATGGTATTTTATTAAAAGGCATTTCATATACGATTAAGGTATATTATGTTAAAGTTATTAATTATTATGTTTAAGATGTTTTATGATAAAGGAATTTGTTTTACATAAATTCCTTGTTTAAAGTATTTTAAGTTTATTTTATTCTATGTTTAAGGCATTCCTAATGTTTAACATATTTCCTGGTTATGTTGGTGGCATTCTATGTTTAGGTATTTTGTGTGATGGTTCATATGAGGGCTTCATTATATCCTTATATTTGATATACTGCATGGCAATAAAATATGGTCTTACTGTTTTATTGATAAACAAAAATGGAAATCTTGTTAGTATTGACGAAATTCTATTCCAGATTGAGAGACATCTTGGATCTTTGAAGTCTATCTCATGCTGAACAACTTAAATCGATGCAAGTTCTCCATCGCAGAATCTGAAGAACATTAAAGCCCTCTTCTGAACAAAGTATGGTACTTCTTCGTGCCGAGAAGATTCATCTTCTGCTCTTTAAATGGATATATACAGTTGAAACATCAGGCAAATTTGGGTAAAGCCCAGGCACACCATCAATCAACAGAAGTAATAAAATCAAGACTTTACTACGGATAATACAAACTGACAATTTTGTAATGTGAATATTGAAAAAAAGGCACCTTTCAGTGCAATTAGGCCTAAAAGTTATCAACAGCAATATTTCCCAATATTTGTTATATCAATTTAATTATAGAGGAATTGAAGACAGGAGAGCAATTAATACCATACAATACAGGTCTGACAGGACAGCTCATCTACCACATAAAATTAATGTTACGTATAATGGAAAAATCATAAAACCAGAAACAAACAGTGCTAATATCCTGTACATTGATGAATCATCGAGTCCAAAGAAAGGAAGTCCATTAACACCATCAACCTTCCCAGTCTATAAAACTTCTGTACCTTTATATATCAACCTTCCCAGTCTATAAAACTTCTGTACCTTTATACATCAACCTTCCCAGTCTACAAAACTTCTGTACCTTTATACACCAACCTTCCTAGAGATCTCAGTCTATAAAACTAATCTGTACCTTTATACATCAACCTTCCCTGTCTATAAAACTTCTGTACCTTTATACATCAACCTTCCCAGTCTATAAAACTTCTGTACCTTTATACATCAACCTTCCTAGAGATCCCTGTCTATAAAACTTCTGTACCTTTACACAGTCAACCTTCCCAGTCTAAAAAACTAATCTGTACCTTTATACATCAACCTTCCCTGTCTATAAAACTTCTGTACCTTTATACATCAACATTCCCAGTCTATAAAACTTCTGTACCTTTATACATCAACCTTCCCAGTCTACAAAACTTCTGTACCTTTATATTGATTGCTTGTATCTTGCTTAATGTCCCTCTCGATGGTGTTAGGGACATTGAATAAGTACATTGTAAAAATCTGTAAAATTTTAAGACATTTTTAAATGTATGGATGTTACAGGGAAAAGTTGTCCTGATTCCACTTATAAAGACGAAGAATGTGCGAGGAACACCAGAGGTTCCATTGTACTGCAATAATATTAATTTGCAGTATCACCATTATTTCCCTCATTTTCCCACTTCTCGGCGTAAAATTCCTTTTTAAAAGTAGTCCTGTTTACCGAGTCTTACAAAAACTAAGTCCAATCCACTATTAACACACAGCTTGCTGTCTCTTTTACTTCCCTTAATTTCCTGAGGAACGTTGCAGGCAGCCATTTATTGCTTTATGCTTTGATGTTTAAAGCAGAGGAAAAAAAGGACCTTTTATTTTCAATACCTTAAATTTCTGAACCCAAGTTTTGCTCCATATCTTTGATACTATTGGTATCTATTAAAAACATATCACTAATTAAAAGTCTACAAAACTCATTGTTTAATAAAAGCATGAAAATTAAGGAATAACTTGAAAGTGATTTTAATTAAAATAAGGAGAAATGACCCTCATACTTTCACTGCATCTATATTTCCATAATTCAAACAAACCATTATTTACATTTTGTAATTCTGACCTTATTTACAAGATCCACTAATATTTGAAGCAGTTTTAAAACATGTAAACATTTGTGTAATGTCAACTGACAATGCCCTGTTCATGCAGATCCAAAAAAAAAAAAGTATTCTGGACAGAAAAAATAACAGCTTAATTTCTATTAATTGCAGCTGATAAATTGCTAGTTTAACTTTCCTAGTTATCAGAATCCCACAAATCAAAAATTGATTATTTTGCTCGTTACTGAGTCAGAAAATCTGACAAGAATACACTCTTTCTGATCTTAATCCCATCAATCTCCGAGTAGCCATTGAATCAATTCCGAAATATTCCGTCTCAATGACTTTCATTGCAGCAGCCTACTTGTTGTCAGATTTTAATTTAAACTGGCTCGAGATAAATAAACCTGGCTAAAATGATAGTTACCTTAAGCTCAAATATATTGTTTCTGGTTCATTAAGAGCTCTAATTAATTAAACTGTAATCTCACATATGTGGCCTTTTTTCATTGAACTGAGAAAGGGAAAAGAAATCTCTAACTCCAAGGACTGTAACTCAGCTAAAACACAACAAAAGAAAATGCAGAGGGGGGGGGGGATTATCTTTCACCAAATTTTCACTGATGTTTAACATTCTCAGGCTGCTATTTACATTATGTGTAACACTTAACCTAATTACTTGCACTGCTTATTGTGAGGTAGAGGGCATTTAAATATTCTTGACAAATGATTAATTACATTTCTAATCAGCTTATAATTAATTAGTAAACTCTGTGTGCTAAGATATGAAGCACCTTAGAGACGAGTCTGACTGTATAGCAGGAGAAAGCTTTCCTCTGTCTCCATTCCTGTTTTTAATTTACACAGCTCAAATGTATATAAAATTCATTTCGATGGCATCTGAGATGTAAATATTTATAAGATTCAGTGAAATCCGACTGGACTGAATAAAATATTTTCTCATGTTATTCAAAATCTAACAATTGTGGAATTTACTGATGTGAATTTCAGAAGAATGAAGTTTTGCCAGTGATTCTATCAGGGTTTATCAATTCAGCATTTTTTTTTTATTTTTAGATTTACGAACATAAAATAATAAATTTTCCATGGAAGAAGGAAACGATGTACAGAATATAATTTTATTTACTACTATTTTTTTAAAGGAGGAAATAAATATTATATACCAATATCTCACTGGAAATATTTCCTTATTCTGTGCTATTGGTGTTTGATTTCCTAGTAACCAGGGACCCTGTTACTGCTGCGTACTGAAAAAAGTTGGATTTTTTTAAAGTGTGAAATATTTCTTACAAATCTGACACAGAATCCAAGGTCATGATCCTGTCTAAAAATTTACATTAAAAGAAAAGAGTTTCACGTGTCAAAATTTTTATTTTCCTTCTGAAATTTTATAAAACCTTTTGTTGGGAGGATTGATAAACCAATAAATAAACAAATGCTGTCAATAACAAAGCCATTGTAAAACATCTCCATCCCTTCACTGACCCGGCATGGCCAACACAAAAATCAGAGATGTACTGCAAGCAACAAATCAATGCTGACAATTTGTGAGAGCCTAAAAATGTCTTCCTGTGTCCCGAATTGATTGAGCCTTCTTGGTATGCCCGTCACCGATCTAAGTGTGAGAATTGTAAAGGACTCAAAACTAATCCTAAACAATGATTGCTCCATCCTCCAGGCTTAAAATGGAACGAAAAACAAACTCCACTAATGAAAATTCATGAAAGTCTCCCAAGTTTAAATTGCGAGTCATTGCAGTGGGTGTTTGTAAGTGTTTCTGTCCATGACAGGAGCAGTTTATGTAAATTACAGTGAAATGAAAACAAATCTATTTCATTCTTCAAGTCTCATTCTAAATGGTAAAAAAAAAAACCCACCAGCTTTCAACACATTTAAATATATGATCATAACCATTCTATTACAACATTAAAAGAAATAACATTAATTGTGAGTCTCAACAGAAATAACATTAACTGTGAGTCGTGTAACATCTCTCAACAGAAATAACATTAACTGTGTGTCGTGTAACATCTCTCAACAGAAATAACATTAACTGTGAGTCATGTAACATCTCTCACTACAGAAATAACATTAACTGTGAGTCGTGTAACATCTCTCACTACAGAAATAACATTAACTGTGAGTCATGTAACATCTCTCAACAGAAATAACATTAACTGTGAGTCATGTCACATCTCTCAACAGAAATAACATTAACTGTGAGTCATGTAACATCTCTCACTACAGAAATAACATTAACTGTGAGTCATGTAACATCTCTCAACAGAAATAACATTAACTGTGTGTCATGTAACATCTCTCACTACAGAAATAACATTAACTGTGAGTCATGTAACATCTCTCAACAGAAATAACATTAACTGTGAGTCATGTAACATCTCTCAACAGAAATAACATTAACTGTGAGTCATGTCACATCTCTCAACAGAAATAACATTAACTGTGAGTCATGTAACATCTCTCACTACAGAAATAACATTAACTGTGAGTCATGTCACATCTCTCACTACAGAAATAACATTAACTGTGAGTCGTGTAACATCTCTCACTACAGAAATAACATTAACTGTGAGTCATGTAACATCTCTCACTACAGAAATAACATTAACTGTGAGTCATGTAACATCTCTCACTACAGAAATAACATTAACTGTGAGTCATGTAACATCTCTCACTACAGAAATAACATTAACTGTGAGTCATGTAACATCTCTCACTACAGAAATAACATTAACTGTGAGTCATGTAACATCTCTCAACAGAAATAACATTAACTGTGAGTCATGTAACATCTCTCACTACAGAAATAACATTAACTGTGAGTCATGTAACATCTCTCAACAGAAATAACATTAACTGTGAGTCATGTAACATCTCTCAACAGAAATAACATTAACTGTGAGTCATGTAACATCTCTCACTACAGAAATAACATTAACTGTGTGTCGTGTCACATCTCTCAACAGAAATAACATTAACTGTGAGTCATGTAACATCTCTCACTACAGAAATAACATTAACTGTGAGTCATGTAACATCTCTCACTACAGAAATAACATTAACTGTGTGTCGTGTCACATCTCTCACTACAGAAATAACATTAACTGTGAGTCATGTAACATCTCTCACTACAGAAATAACATTAACTGTGAGTCATGTAACATCTCTCAACAGAAATAACATTAACTGTGAGTCATGTAACATCTCTCAACAGAAATAACATTAACTGTGAGTCATGTAACATCTCTCAACAGAAATAACATTAACTGTGAGTCATGTAACATCTCTCAACAGAAATAACATTAACTGTGAGTCATGTAACATCTCTCAACAGAAATAACATTAACTGTGAGTCATGTAACATCTCTCAACAGAAATAACATTAACTGTGAGTCATGTAACATCTCTCACTACAGAAATAACATTAACTGTGAGTCATGTAACATTTCTCACTACAGAAATAACATTAACTGTGAGTCATGTAACATCTCTCAACAGAAATAACATTAACTGTGAGTCATGTAACATCTCTCACTACAGAAATAACATTAACTGTGAGTCATGTAACATCTCTCACTACAGAAATAACATTAACTGTGAGTCATGTAACATCTCTCAACAGAAATAACATTAACTGTGAGTCATGTAACATCTCTCACTACAGAAATAACATTAACTGTGAGTCATGTAACATCTCTCAACAGAAATAACATTAACTGTGAGTCATGTCACATCTCTCACTACAGAAATAACATTAACTGTGAGTCATGTAACATCTCTCACTACAGAAATAACATTAACTGTGAGTCATGTAACATTTCTCACTACAGAAATAACATTAACTGTGAGTCATGTAACATCTCTCACTACAGAAATAACATTAACTGTGAGTCATGTAACATCTCTCAACAGAAATAACATTAACTGTGAGTCATGTAACATCTCTCACTACAGAAATAACATTAACTGTGAGTCATGTCACATCTCTCAACAGAAATAACATTAACTGTGTGTCATGTAACATCTCTCAACAGAAATAACATTAACTGTGAGTCATGTAACATCTCTCACTACAGAAATAACATTAACTGTGAGTCATGTAACATCTCTCACTACAGAAATAACATTAACTGTGAGTCATGTCACATCTCTCAACAGACTACAAAGGCAAAACTCCTGCAAGAGAAGTCGAAATGGATTAAAATTGCAATAAAATCTAGAGTGATCCACAAAGAAGCTACGTAGCAAGTTTCAGCTTGATATGTGACAGAGAAATGAAATTAGAAACAAAAAACCCCAAACAGATGGACGTACAGACATTGCTGTATCATGATAATACATCCCCTCTAAAGGCGAGCATATGATAAAAACTCAAATAATCAAAATTTTCAAACAAATTTTGTTATAAAGTAAAATACATGCAGTTCATGATAGCGAATCTCAACAGCAAGAGAAAATTATAGTTCTGAATCATTATAACCATGCAACCTTTGTTATATAGAATAAATTGATTTCACTTCACAATAAGCATGAATTCATTATGATGAAGTTTGTTATAAGAATGTTTTACTGTATGGATTCACTGGTTCTAGTTTATCATAAGTAAAGCTATAAAACAAAATCCTGGCATAACCTCCATCCTATGTTGTCATCCTGTTATCATCCCATGTTATTGGCAGAGCCCATGAGGTGAGTTTTTATATTCAGGTCTACATCTGAGAATATGACACAATATTAGGAATTTTTCTGGTGTCGTACAGGAGTCCTCAGATTCTCTCCTCGTAATTGGACGTGACAGAGCAATTATGAACAATGGGGTAACCATGTGCACTTGTGGTGAAGATCTCTCTCTTTCCATCTATTATCCCTACAGAGATGCAATGATTGATTCTGGGTTAATCAGGAGAAATTTAATTAGCCTGCATGTCCACCCATAATGGGATCTTCTTCATTTTCCATCTCCAGTTCACTTTTCTAGGAATGAGAAACTACAATTCTCCAAAGGTTGAAATTGCATGCTGACATGAACAAAATAATTAGCGATAATTTACTGGGAGGATCAGAAGCCCCCTGGCATCTGTGCGGAGGAACAGAGGTTTTATGTATGCAGCATTCAACGCGTCAGATTGAATGGAGGAGTCTTTACCAATACCCTACTAACGTAATTACCCTGTAATAGATTGGTTTGTAATGGAGTTAGGGATGTTAGATTATGCCCCCATTGAGCGAGATAAATTCACAGCTAAGGTTAATCTACTGTGATACCAAATCACACTCTGATCCATTGGAGTCAGAGCAGGCAGAAAATCTCCACTGCCAGAGTTATCAACCTTTACACGCTGATCTTATCTGACTGTGGGATTTTTCTGATACTAACTCAGTCAGTTCAAATTAGCAGTATCTCCACTCTAATAAGTCTATATTAGATTATGTCATGTTTCAATGCTCAGTAATATTTTCCCTCCACTAGAAAATCTCCAGGGATTGCTCGCTGGTATGTGATTTTTAACCTGATGAAGTTAAATACTATTTAATAACCCCCATTTCATACATGAAAGAATAACTAATATTTTTGGACATGAAAATTTTTTTAGTGCTGTTGTTGTCGTGATTCCAATGACAGGAAAAATTAAAATTTTTGTATTTCCTCATTCTTTTTAAAAAATATTTAACGAAGGAATCATAATAATAATACGTGAAAAATCTTTTCCTAAAACACCAAAATTCCATGTAACTGTCATATACAATCGATTGTATTCTATGAGTTCACTGTAATATATGCACATACTATCAAATTACTAGATGACAGTGAAAGATTTATAATGACAAAAAAATTGACAAGGATATTTAACATTATTGACATTTCCGTAAAAAATGATTTTTTGATATTCTGTACATTTTCCCTTATTGAGCCAGTGAGAACATAATTAACAAGAGATTGACAGAACTAAATCCTGTACCACCTAATATGTGCTGTCTGGGAGATCAAACAGATTGAGAAGGGAGCGTGCCATTAATGATGAGATTCCTGTATAATACAATCACCTTCTTAATAAGAAGCTTACTCCAATTACTATACATGAAAATCGTTTTTATCACAGATGTAAATAATACTGCTATCTCCTGTTCCAAAATAAATAAGAATCTCTTCCTGCTTCCTTCTTCTGCAAAAACCAGTCATTCGGAAGTTCTAATACAGACAAAAATCAAAGTCATTCAGGAGTTCTAATACAGACAAAAATCAAAGTCATTCAGGAGTTCTAATACAGACAAAAATCAAAAAGTCATTCAGGATTTCTATGATACAAAAATCAAAGTCATTCAGGAGTTCTATTATAGACAAAAATTAAAGTAATTCAGGAGTTCTAATATAGACAAAAATCAAAGTAATTCAGGAGTTCTAATACAGACAAAAATCAAAGTCATTCAGGAGTTCTAATATAGACAAAATCATAGTCATTCAGGAGTTCTAGTATAGACAAAAATTAAAGTCATTCGGGAGTTCTAATATAGACAAAAATCATAGTCATTCAGGAGTTCTAGTATAGACAAAAATTAAAGTCATTCAGGAGTTCTAATATAGACAAAAATCATAGTCATTCAGGAGTTCAAGTATAGACAAAAATTAAAGTCATTCAGGAGTTCTAATATAGACAAAAATCATAGTCATTCAGGAGTTCTAGTATAGACAAAAATCATAGTCATTCAAGAGTTCTAGTATAGACAAAAATCATAGTCATTCAAGAGTTCTAGTATAGACAAAAATCATAGTCATTCAGGAGTTCTAGTATAGACAAAAATTAAAGTCATTCAGGAGTTCTAATATAGACAAAAATTAAAGTCATTCAGGAGTTCTAATATAGACAAAAATCAAAGTCATTCAGGAGTTCTCTGGCCCAGAGATGGCTGATGAATTTGTTGGAGTTTGTTTCCTTGCATTTTGTTTCCTTAGGAGTTAAACAAGACCAGAATAACACAGCAATTCCCTGAACTGTCAGAGATGTTCAATCCAAAATCTGAGATCAAAACAATATAGCAATTCCCTGAACTGTCAGAGATGTTAAATACAAATTCTCCATTCACATTGACAGCAGTGATATCTACATTTGTACCTATCTTAAAACGTATCACATGTTAAACCTTTAATCCCCCTTGCAAATTACATAATGATCAGCACAGAGAAGGTCACGGCCCTCACCTCCTAATTCTTGAAAATTGGATATATAATGCATTATAAAATTCATCTCAAATTTGATATTCATAAAATTCTTCCCTTTTTAGCTAACATCATCACAAACTTTCCCAACTCTGATGTGTTATACACATAAACAAAGATTTCCTAACTCACCCAGACACATAAACAAAGATTTCCTAACTCACTCAGACACATAAACAAAGATTTCCTAACTCACTCAGACACATAAACAAAGATTTCCTAACTCACTCAGACACATAAACAAAGATTTCCTAACTCATTCAGACACATAAACAAAGATTTCCTAACTCACTCAGACACATAAACAAAGATTTCCTAACTCACTCAGACACATAAACAAAGATTTCCTAACTCACTCAGACACATAAACAAAGATTTCCTAACTCACTCAGACACATAAACAAAGATTTCCTAACTCACCCAGACACATAAACAAAGATTTCCTAACTCACTCAGACACATAAACAAAGATTTCCTAACTCACTCAGACACATAAACAAAGATTTCCTAACTCACTCAGACACATAAACAAAGATTTCCTAACTCACTCAGACACATAAACAAAGATTTCCTAACTCACTCAGACACATAAACAAAGATTTCCTAACTCACTCAGACACATAAACAAAGATTTCCTAACTCACTCAGATACATACAATGACTGATTAATTTCTCACTGGACCCTCGGTCTCCCAAATTTCTCACTGGACCCTCAGTCTCCCAAATTTCTCACTGGGCCCTCGGTCTCCTAAATTTCTCACTGGGCCCTCGGTCTCCCAAATTTCTCACTGGACCCTCAGTCTCCCAAATTTCTCACTGGGCCCTCGGTCTCCTAAATTTCTCACTGGGCCTTCAGTTAGTCTCCCAAATTTCTTACTGGGCCTCAGTCTCCCAAATTTCTCATTGAGCCCTCAGTCTCACAAAATTTCTTACCGGATCCTCAGTCTTCTAAATTTTTCACCAGACCCTCAGTCTCCCAAATTTCTCAGCAGACCCTCAGTCTCACAAATTTCTCACTGGGCCCTGACAGTCTCCCAATGCACAAACTGGAAGAATTCTGATTATGTATCGATCTGAATACTTTTTCTGATCAAAATTTAATCAACATAGGGAACCTGAGACCTCTTCCTCGGAATTCACCCCCTCCTTCCTCCAGCAGCTCTGGGTATTTCTTTATATATACTCAGTGACTGTATGAACAATGGAACCCTGCAGTGTGTTCTAGAATCTGATCAGCTTTAATAATTCATTTCATGTGATAAAGTTTAACCTAAAGGATAAAAATATAGCTACAGAGTCATGAACAGTTTATGCATTCATGTCTGTGAATAACCATACACTTATATTTCCACTGTACTATATAAAACACAAACATTTGCACACAGAAATTACTCAACTTACAAAAGCATACTTGTGTAGATCCAGGACATGGGAGGTGGAGGGGGTGGAGGGGTTTAGGGGAGAGGGAGGATGGGTTAAAGGGAGGGGTGGGGGTTAGGGCAGGAGATAGAGAGGTGGAGGGGTTATGGGGAGGGGGTGGAGGGGTTTAAGGGAAAGGGAGGATGGGTTTAGGGGAGGGGTAAAGGGGAGGGGGTACAGAGGTGAAGGGGTTTAGGAGAGAGGGGTGGAGGGGTTTAGGTGGAGGGGGTGGAGGGTTTAGGGAACGGGGTGGAGGGGTTTATGTGGTCCTGTGTGGCAACATGTAAGTTTATATTGAAACATTTTCTCATTTACCTAGCAATTCCAGTATCTTTTTCAAAATTTTTGATATTTCACCATGTACACAGAGATGTTCCAGTGTTCACTTATCATGAACACAGACAGAGATGTTCCAGTGTTCACTTATCATGAACACAGACAGAGATGTTCCAATATTCACTTATCATGAACACAGACAGAGATGTTCCAGTGTTCACTTATCATGAACACAGACAGAGATGTTCCAGTGTTCACTTATCATGAACACAGACAGAGATGTTCCAGTGTTCACTTATCATGAACACAGACAGAGATGTTCCAGTGTTCACTTATCATGAACACAGACAGAGATGTTCCAGTGTTCACTTATCATGAACACAGACAGAGATGTTCCAGTGTTCACTTATCATGAACACAGACAGAGATGTTCCAGTGTTCACTTATCATGAACACAGACAGAGATGTTCCAGTGTTCACTTATCATGAACACAGACAGAGATGTTCCAATGTTCACTTATCATGAACACAGACAGAGATGTTCCAATATTCACTTATCATGAACACAGACAGAGATGTTCCAGTGTTCACTTATCATGAACACAGACAGAGATGTTCCAGTGTTCATTCATTTCATAAGGATAATTATCAGCTGGTGGGAGACTACTAAAAACCATTATAACAGGTGTTCTAACAAGGAGACTTGGATTTATTCTACTGAGAACTAGGAACACTCGAAAAAAGACAAACTAGGAATCAAAACTCACCAGTCACAAGAAGATAAGGTGTTAAATGAACTCAATCACAGAGTTAACCAATCACAGACTCTGATGTAAGGTGTTAGATAAAATCAGACACAGAGTTAACCAATCACAGACTCTGATGTAAGATGTTAGATGGAATGGGACACAGAGTTAACCAATCACAGACTCTGATGTAAGATGTTCGATGGAATGGGACACAGAGTTAACCAGTCACAGACTCTGATGTAAAATGTTAGATGGAATGGGACACAGAGTTAACCAATCACAGACTCTGATGCATCATCAGTACAACGTATTTCTCAGTCTGCATTGGGTCGTCCTGGACGTCACTGACAACGTATTCCTCAGTCTGCATTGGGCCGTCCTGGATGTCACTGACAACGTATTTCTCAGTCTGCATTGGGCCGTCCTGGATGTCACTGACAACGTATTTCTCAGTCTGCATTGGGTTGTCCTGGACGTCATTGAGAATGATATCACTCAATGCTACAATCATTCTTTATATTTTATCATCCTCACATTTTTACAGCAAAAGCCGCAGTTCTTCCACTTATTACAGAATCCTTTGTAGACAGATGTGTTCCAAGTATTCAGTACTGTAGCTTAAATCAGAGCGATGATTACATGTATGTTGCCATTGAATGTAAAATATATTAACTTGTTCATGGCTGAGTTCTCATCTCGTGTAAAGATTGCACCCCACTCAGAGAAATAACCAAACTTCTCTCACTTTACTGGGACCCAGAGAAATATAACCAAATTTCTCTCACTCTTAATATTAGGACCCAGAGAAATAACCAAACTTTTCTCTCTCTAAAGATTGGGACCCAGGCCAATAACCAAACTTTTCTCTCTCTCTGAAGGCTGGGACCAAGAGAAATAACCAAACTTTTCTCTCACTCTAATGACTTCTCTCATTCTAAAGAACAGCTTAATTTTTACTAATGAAATGTGAATCAGGTCTCAGGCATTCGCTGGCTGCGGATGTTATAAATTACACCACTTTCATCTTAATCATACAAACAAACAGAAATAGTTGTGGTTGATGCATTCATTAAACAATATTTACATTCCCAATGTTTTTGCCTTTGATATCCTTACAAAGTAAAATATGATAGCCATTTCCTCATGAATGTGTTGCAGTTGTGAAAACTCCAGCAACTGCTTCAGGAAGTATGAAGCGTGGAGTGTTGCATTTCATACCCTCATGTACTTTCGAAACTGAAATTTATTTCTTACTTGTTCCTCAGAACATGGCCAAGTTTCAATATTGCAAATTTCACCTTGACCTAAATCAGTTACATAGCTTTGACCTTGTCATTTCAGTTTATCAAGGACGATGTCTCAATATTGTATGGACTAAGAGACACATAGCCCCACCACCATGTACTGGATTTGCATGCGCAGAGAGAGGAGGGTGCATGAAAATATCATTCAAGTATTAAATGAGTTTCACTGATTCATCGTACTAATACACTGTGATATTGTAACAATCAAACTGAAATTGACATAGATCATACAGCAAGATTAAATTAGGTATTCGAGACAGTCGTTTTAAATTCTTCATACTTGGATAATCATATCGTGTATTTATCATCATCGATGTTTTGTCTGCCATAAATCTATGCTGATTTACCAAATATACAAAAATTCTCCATACTTCTATCGTTTATATACAAACAACCAATAGACCACATCAATCATTGACTCTTACACTCAAACACTCTTCATCGACAGTTCCTTCAGAGAGGTAGAGAGAGGACATTTAATGGAAGAATGTCACAATGTACAACAGTGCCAGAGTAGCAAATGTCTAAAGGTAATCAGCACCAATGTATGCACTGCTGGTAACTGTGTACAAATACTCGAGAAGTAGTCTTTAGTTTTCTTAAATCTTGAATTAGATGGAAGCTATAGATTATCAAAATGAATTTGCTAATCATTAAAATATATTTTGTGTTGATACTGTCAATAGACATGATCAAGGGAGTGCACTGCAGTACAGTAAATAATTCAAGGTCGACTTATCAGTGTAGAGGCTTTTATTCCCTAAATATGAAGTTTCTATCCATTAACATTACATAAAATACCTATATATCCATTTAAAAGCACTTAACCACTGGTAGCTGTTGACAGATGTCGAACCAGTAATCGATATTCTTGTCAGATTTACACAATATTAATCATAAGATACACTAGATTCAAGAAGAACTCTGGGTTTGCAGATTTTGGCCTTGGCATGCACACAGACGTTATCTGACATTTGACACAGATGTGGCCTTGAATGCCCAATGAAATGTATGAATTCATTCCAATTTAAACCCTACATGAGTTGTCAATTTCCAGACTTGAAGACAGAAAGAATTCAGGACCTTCACAGAGGAAGGGTGAGGGAGGGGGGGGGGGGGGCTAATTTATATCTGAAAACGACCAAATTGCAAATACTAAATATCAGAAATCTATTCGAATCTTTTCGTATGAAGAAGTCATTGAGGGATAAATTTTGCCTGAAACTGAAAAAAGCCCTGTTCAAATATTGTCACCAAATTACTGCTCTCCGTGAACATCGACATTTCCTGTGTGAAGATGCAGGTATACTTGTCATAATAGAATACACATAATCGCATGTATTGACTTGGATAAAACAAACTGAGATAACCTGTATATTTCTGTATAGATTTTTACCTCTGTAGTCTTAGAAAACCATTTGTCCATATTTGTTACAATCATTTGAAATCGCTAAGTGATAACAATCTGGTCATGGGTCCCCATTGAAAGTTCTCGATTTTATGTGACACAGCAGACAAAGATTCAGAATGCTCAGGATTAAATCAATCATTGGGACAGTTCTAAAACTAATAAAATGAAAGCTTTCTCCAATGGCAACCTCAAACAGGAAGAGGAGGGAATTATAACTCGATTTCACTACTCAGAATGTGTGATGTAGCAGAAATCTGTTCACTACTCGGAATGTGTGATGTAGCAGAAATCTGTTCACATCACCACTTTCTGGTCTGTAAGTCATTTACTAAAGATAATGTGTGCACATCAACATTTGGACAACTTTAACCTCTAACAGAATTGTCTTGCTTGAAAAAATGTCACCTTTTCTGTTTAAGGGTTATGAAATTTTGTTTATTTTCCACAGACATGTATAATATACAATGTATTACCCTTCGATTTCTGGTTACAAGCTTTATAAAAAAAAAAAATGACCTGGTTTGGAGACTCTGTACTAAGTTCCACAGAAAAATAACAAGTTCATACAATGTATTAAACCTGCTATGTTACTCCAACATTGGAAATTTCTAAAATGTATGCCGTTTTCCGCTTTTCCCTTTTATCTAAAACATATAAGTAATTAAACAAATGACTGCATCACATGGCAGGATTCCACATGATTACAAACTCTTTTTATTATAGTGTTTTACTCAATAACTGTACAGTATTTTAAAGAATGATAAACAGTCTGTTGTGTTCCTGACGGTTTTTAAGCTAATGCTTTCTGGGCAATCATTCGGTTTGTCTCACCTCGTTATGGCATTCCCTATATAAGTTTTTAATCTACAATTTTCTTTTGTATCGATTAAATACGTCAGTGACTTACCGAACATTTGCCAGGGTGTGACGTCTGCTACGATTCACCCTCAGCTTAGAAATATCCCCACTTTCCACCTGCATTTTCCCCAACATCCGCCTGTCTCCCCCCTAGAATCTCCTCAATCTTCAGCTAGGATCACACCACTATATATATGTCCTAAGTCCTCAGATTCTATGATCACTTTGGTCTTTGTATCCTTTCACTGCACAGTAATGGGGTCTGAAATTCAGTGAACCTCGGTCAGTCCTGTCCAGCATTTAAATCCTTTCAGTCTCGGATGTAAAAATAAAAAATCCTGTTTCTGTCAGCTGAACAGTTTAGTCCAGCAAAGATAACCCAGGCTCTCAAAATGATACTGGTTTTAATGACAGCATACACACATCATCTCACAATAACCCCAAGGCACCTCCCCTGGTCACCTGTGACCTGCGATTGACAGAAATCCCCGATTTCTAATGGCCCATGTCAGTATACACTTCCATCTCAATCACACACCTGAAAAAAAACTGTGTCACTATCTCCAAATGCTGAACAGTTGACAAATGACAGTCCATCAACACTATGACATATGGAAATCTATATAAACACGTCTTCAAAATGAGGATTATGAATTCTTGTTTTTGTTCCTTTCTCTCTTACATGTTACTTTTAAGCACCCATGAAAAGACAGAAATAGAGTTATACAAGAGAGTTTTGTGTAATTAAGCCATTAATCCATTAATCCGTTATGATGTTAAGCCACTACAAGGTAGTTGAACGTTCACTAAGTTGAGACCAAATGTCCCCACTGCCAGTTTATAACACTTCTATCTGCCTCTGGTCTGTATCAGAAAAACAGAATGGCTGGATCTAATCAGCGGCATGGGGTGTGGATCACACAGACAGAACCAGGGGTGGATTCCATATCATCTCTGCAGCTTACGTAGAGAGTCCAACATAGAGGCAAAAAATTACTCATTAAATTCCCTTGCAACCTGGAAAAAAAAATGCACAGCATGTTAATACATATTGCCAAACAAATTACACTCTGCACTTCATTGATTATTCCAACTGCAATAACTGTTCTAGTCAATTAGAGAATCTGCAAACTAAATGTTTAATGACTGTGCAGCAAAATCTTTGATAAAGCTAATATCACATATGCAAGAGATGAGGCCTGTGGTGTGATATGCTCACACGAAAATCAAATATTCTATAAACCCACCATAAAAGTATTGCAAGGAAATCTGCCATTTTCTACCTCCATGTTGCAGACCTGGCAATGGTTACTGTCAATGACTTCCTTGACAACAGATATTTATTTTAAAGACTCTTCTATAGACCATTGGCAGCACCCAAATGCATACATTAGCTCACTTTTGTGTCAAATTAAATCAAGCAGCTATTTAAAAAAAACCAGCCAATCATATCCCATCAAGGCCATGTTGAAATATAATGACCCCCCCCCCCCCCCCCCCCCCCCCCCCCCCCGGGGCCCACATTCTCCATTACACGTTAAAATGAATTATTTTGCGATATTCTTGGGAAATATTACTTGCTTATAGGGGTTATGAGTATGAGATTGATCACTGTTTGTTATCTTCACCTTTATAGGAGTTATGAGATTGATCACTGTTTGTTATCTTCACCTTATAGGAGTTATGAGATTGATCACTGTTTGTTATCTTCACCTTTATAGGAGTTATGAGATTGATCACTGTTTGTTATCTTCACCTTTATAGGAGTTATGAGATTGATCACTGTTCGTTATCTTCACCTTTATCAGAGTTATGAGATTGATCACTGTTTGTTATCTTCACCTTTATAGGAGTTATGAGATTGATCACTGTTTGTTATCTTCACCTTTATAGGAGTTATGAGATTGATCACTGTTTGTTATCTTCACCTTTATAGGAGTTATGAGATTGATCACTGTTCGTTATCTTCACCTTTATCAGAGTTATGAGATTGATCACTGTTTGTTATCTTCACCTTTATAGGAGTTATGAGATTGATCACTGTTTGTTATCTTCACCTTTATAGGAGTTATGAGATTGATCACTGTTTGTTATCTTCACCTTTATAGGAGTTATGAGATTAATCACTGTTCGTTATCTTCACCTTTATAGCAGTTATGAGATTGATCACTGTTATCTTCACCTTTATAGGAGTTATAAGATTGATCACTGTTCGTTATCTTCACCTTTATAGGAGTTATGAGATTGATCACTGTTTGTTATTTTCACCTTTATAGCAGTTATGAGATTGGTCACTGTTCGTTATCTTCACCTTTATAAGAGTTATGAGATTGATCACTGTTTGTTATCTTCACCTTTATAGGAGTTATGAGATTGATCACTGTTATCTTCACCTTTATAGGAGTTATGAGATTAATCACTGTTCGTTATCTTCACCTTTATAGCAGTTATGAGATTGATCACTGTTATCTTCACCTTTATAGGAGTTATGAGATTGATCACTGTACGTTATCTTCACCTTTATAGCAGTTATGAGATTGATCACTGTTATCTTCACCTTTATAGGAGTTATGAGATTGATCACTGTTCGTTATCTTCACCTTATAGGAGTTATGAAATTGATCACTGTTCGTTATCTTCACCTTTATAAGAGTTATGAGATTGATCACTGTTTGTTATCTTCACCTTTATAGGAGTTATGAAATTGATCACTGTTCGTTATCTTCACCTTTATAGGAGTTATGAGATTGATCACTGTTTGTTATCTTCACCTTTATAGGAGTTATGAGATTGATCACTGTTTGTTATCTTCACCTTGCTGATGTTGCTCTGATCATTTTTTTTATTTTACAATAAACGTTTCCAGACTGCTGTCTGTGATACTCTAAGACTTCTATAAGATAAAAAAATACTTTGATCTGACATTACACTACAAAGAAGGTATGATAGAGAGCAACTATCAGCTGACATTACACTACAATGGTATGATAGAGAGCATTCTGTTACATAAAAATTGGTATAGAGGCTTGATCATGATCAAGGAAGGGAAATACACATACTCTTCACGTCATGACCCCCCCCCCCCCCCCCCCCCACAATCTATGATACATTCTAAAGTATTGTAAACAATACTGCAATTAATTCACGATATTTTCCAGTGATTAACTCTTCCCAAAAGCCCTGAAACCACCAAGATAAAATAAACAGGGGACCACTAAAGACACGTACGTCACAGCATTGGGATCTGAAAGCAGACGTCTATTAGAGCTTACAATTTACAATCATTTACCTGAAGTCAAATGGGCCTACAAACCACTAAACAAGTTTGTACCCTTATTCAAAAATTTATCCTTTCAAAAAAGAGTTCACTGGCCAACAATTAAATTTTAAAAATTTCACCTTAAAATTACTTTCGATATTTACATAAGTTCACTTATATACATGTAATAATGGTGAATATATAAGCACAAGAACCTTAATGGAAAACATGAATTATTACCTCGTAAAAATTAGATACATAAAACTTTTATCTTCACATCTAGTCTGAACCCCAGGCTCGGGTGAGCCAAACTCCAGGTTATTAGAAATATGTCAAAAAGACTGCGCATAAAAGCATGTAAATCTCCACTAAAGAAGAAAAGAAATTGGCAATCAAAGAAGTTTTCCGTCGATATTTTGATAAAAGTTCGCAAATAACTGCAACATTAAAAACAGACAGCCCATAGCGTGTATTAAAACACAAAAAGCATGGAGTCTACCAGAAATTTCATTCCACTCTCCTTCCTTTGGCAATTCTTGCATTCTGAATTGATTAATTAAGTGAAAACATTTGCTAGTACTTGCAGTCTAGGAAGGTGATAATTTGCAGTTGATTATTTGTCTTTTAAGTGATAAGTTCCTACACACATGCCAGTCTGTGTTAATGTCCCCATAAAATGACTTTCATGAATTTGATGTTTGTACAGAAAAATACCGTGTGCTAACCAGGGGTGGATCAAGGATTTAGGACCAAAAAACTGGAATTTTCTTATGTTACAATTTGCAACTAGAGGGGAGGATCTATAATTTTCTTATAAGGATATAAACTTTTATAATATCTCATTCTTTATTAACAAAAACACTATAATGAAGTAACCCCCATAATGCTATGCCACAAACATCAATTTATTACAGCATAATTTCTCTTCACTGGGGAAACATTATTTTACCTACCTAATATATGCACTTACAAATGTGTCCTTTAAATCAAAATGAAATTTAGCTATCCTCAGTTTTTACTGAAAACCATCAGGTTTGAATTAAGTGAAAGGGTAAATGTCAGGGTACAATTGTTGTTGACGGTTCCTTTCTATTTACATGCAGGTGTACGGGTATTGTCCACACTAGTGGGCCCCCTTCCAGATAGCTGGCTAGCTGCACGCATGGTAGATTTCACCCAAGATCTCCATTTTTTTCAATCATGAGGGTCAGCAGTAGAGAGCTTCCATTCTATTCGATCTTTCTCCGTCAGGTCTCTCCAAGATATCAATGGCCGACCAACTCGATCTATGCCTTCCAGGAACTTGTATATTTAGAGCACACTTGACTGCACTGCTGGATCTGACAACGTGGCCATACCAGCGGAGTCTTCTTTCCGTACACAAGTGCTATACACTCGACCACGGGTCTTGTACGACAGGTGGCGTGATGTCAGGACTGGTAGCAGCTCCTTGACCTTCTTCCTAATGGTCTTCACACGCATAGTGGTTGCAAGGTCACAGCCACCAGCTGCGGAAAGCATGTCACCTAGGTAGCAGAAGGAACCTCAAACTTGTCCAGACCAACTTGGACATCATTCTGCAGCCTGTCGTCAAGAGGGTGAGCCGTTCCCCTGCATCTTGAGCACCTAAAGTCAGGGTCAACAGACAGGTGCTTCAGCCCACTTAATTTCTTGTGTACCCAGTGCTTGCAGCCATTGCAGAAAATACTGTTGCTGCCTACACCTGTACGACAGACAGCACATGGGAAGTGGCCTGAGTCCTGCAGTAGGTCAAGACCCGTACTGCAGATCATGATCTTGGTTTTTACAATTACAATATTTACAATTATACAACAATTAAAATATCTGTGTGCTAACCAATACAATATCATAAAACAAATGGTCCCTGCGTGGGCCCCGACACTCACCTGAGTGACGGTTTCAATCTTATTCACAAACTTAAAAACCCTCAGACAGCAGTTCCATCGTAAGATTGTTGTTACTAGACAACAATTCACAAATCATAATTCATAATGAAGTCCCATCTACAAATCACAATTCATATTGCAGTCTTATCTCCACAGATCAAAATTGATATTGGACTCTTTTCTCAACAAATTACAATTTTTTTTTTCATCTTCATAATCTTCACTAGCCAAGCCACTCCCTAAAGACCCAAGGCAGATCGTGTTCTTAAAAGTTGGGCTAATTCTAATTGGATCCAAGTCTGAGACTTGGAACCAATCAAAATGTGTGTTACAAACAGTTTGACATCATCAATATAATACACAGAGAAACTTTTGGCTGGAAGATAGTGTAAATAATTCCTTTACCATATTCATCAAATTAAGCACTCCTACCCCATAAGCACCCCCTGGGACTTTTCTCAAATCTCAAAAATTAAGTGCCCCCCTCCTATATACAGTATAAGTTACTACCCATAATAAGTACTCAAGATTTGAAGTCATAAATCAATAGACTTGAGATCTCAGTGGATGATTATCATAGTAAAGGAATATACAATGTTAATCAAGTGGAGGTGCACCCTACAATCAGCCCTGGGCTGTCAGTGTCCATTAGAAGGATGGTGATGCTCCACTGATGAGTTTTAGATCTATAAGAGTCAATACAGGTGAATACCTTGTTTAATAAATAATTGAGAATTGTGTTTATTCATAAATTGTACTTATTTCATCTCTATAAATCTATTTCAGCGGACAGTTTGGGTACCAAACATCACATTATCACGGGTCCGCTTGGGTAAACTCTTCTGTGACACTAGAAACATTTTAGCCTTGTATTTCTGGAAGAAGGGGATTCACGCAGTTAAATATACTGAAGAGCACTGAACACGAATTAAAAACAATTTATCTACAAGCAACAGCACAAAACATACAGCATTTACATAGGATCTCAAATCTGTGTAGTGCGGATGCAGAGTTAATTGTCACATAGATCTATAACAAAAGGTGCGAGGCGTGGATCCTATTATTTCAAAAACACTACAATTGTGTATTGAACAGTGTTATTAAAAAATATAGCTAAATAAAGTAATAAAAAACTCAAATGTTTAGTGATTAATTGTTGTATGAATATTGAATACCAACAAGTTTACATGCATGCAATATGTAAGAAAGCAAAAGTTAAAAATAGTGTGAAATATGTTGTATATGTATATGCACCCTATACTTGTAATAAAAAAAAAGACAGAATTAAGAACAGGAAGAAATACGGACATTTAACATAAGCTGAAAATGAATTCAAGTGTCAATAAAGGAAATTGAATAAAAAAAATATTCACCCCTAATACGGAGAATACAATTTCTACATGATGTTTTTATTGGATTTCACTGGCAGCTTTTATTACATATTGCCTCTGGTATTACGTTCTTTTATCATGACAAAATGAGAAATGTAATAGCGAGGGTCCACTGTACACAGCAATAAACTCATTCAGAATTTAATATTTATTTGAACAAAATTTCATCCACAGGTCTTAATTATCAGTCACCTGATTATTAATTAAAAGTATCACTAATTAGTCCCAAGGGCTATGGAATCTAGAGAAAAAAAATCCTCTTAAATAAATAAATGTTCATTCGGTATATAAATAAATACAAACATACATACATAAATACCAAGGATAACCCATGAAAGCTCGAAAGCTTATTTCCAAAGGGGTCCTTTTGATGCATGGAAGTTAGCACTAGAAGGTCATTTACATGTTCTGAATATCTAAGCTAAATTAAGACATGATCTTAATACTTATATATCCCCAAAAGTGCCTATACTGATGATAGACTTTATATAATATGTGTAACATTACCATGATAGGACTAATTGGACCCATCCTAGAGTCAAACCCCTTGGGTTGCCAAATTCACAATTTTTGGTACTCCTTTTATGCTTTTCCTAATATGCATTTACTTTTTCTACCATATCAGTAAATTTAAAGAAGTTTTTCAAATCAAAAAAGACAATTATCACTATAATAATTTTGGCCCCACTCTGGAACCGAAACCCTTACCCCCTGGGACCCACTCTGGAACTCTTACCCCCTGAGATCATGAAATTTACAATCTTGGTAAAGGACTACTTCCTTCGAAATCTTCATTTCAATTTAAAGTATCAATAGCATAAAAAAAAAAAATTAAATGCATTACACATAAATACTTGATGTACCAATTAAGTTTGGCCCTGCCCTGGAGTCAGAACCTCTACCCAGGACATCATGAAATTAAATACAAAGTTTGGTAGAGACCTTCCTGCTCTACATCACTATGCATTAATTTTTAAATACGTGCAGTTGTAGAGAAGAAGATTTTTGAAAATACTGGTCATGAATTTTTGACAGTTTTTGCCCCACCCCTAAGGCCCAAGGGGTGCAGGAGTCCTGAAATTCACAATTTATGTCACCCTTGTCCAAAATATGCTTCAAATCAAATTTGAATAGATTGAAATGGTAGTTATGAAGAAGAAATTAAAACTGTTCAATTGTTAACACATAGTCATTGACCATTTTGGCCCCACCCTGATACCAAAACCCCTACCCCGGGGATCATCAAATTTACAAAGGGCTACCAGCTCATTCTAAATACCCCTTTAGTTTGAATTTTGTGTCAATAGCACTAAAGGTGTTTTATAAATGTTTTACACATATAGATACTATATACCAAGTTTGCTCCTTCCCCACCCTGGAGTCAGAACCTCTACCCATGGAATCATGACATTTACAATTTTGGTAGAGGCCTTCCTGCTCTATATCACTATGCATTTAGTTTTTCTTACACATGTACATGGTTGTAGAGAAGAAGATGCTTCATACCAAATTGAAAAGAATTGGAATAGTTGTTATCAAGAAGATAAAAATGTTCAATAATGTTAATGCACTATGGATGATGACCAATATCAATAGCTAGGTCACCTGAATTTGCTCAGGTGACCTAAAAAGAACTAAATAACTGCTCCCCCCCTCCTTTTCTAATTTTCTAAGTGCCCGAAGTGCTCAAGAGGATGAATATGGTATTTAGACACAGAATAAGAAGTGTGTTCAGATAGTGCTAAGAGTCTCGAAGACTAATAGATTTACTGGTATAATCTCAAAGACTATGTAATAGATTTAATGATATAGTCTCAAAGACTAATAGAATTACTGATATACAGTCTCAAAGACTAAAAGATTTAATTATATAGTCTCAAAGACTAATAGATTTACTGATATAATCTCAAAGACTAATAGATTTACTGATATAGTCTCAAAGACTAATAGATTTAATGATATAGTCTCAAAGACTAATAGATTTAATGATATAATCTCAAAGACTAATATATTTACTGATATAGTCTCAAAGACTAATAGATTTAATGATACAGTCTCTCAGACTAATAGATTTACTGATATAGTCTCTCACACTAATAGATTTAATGATATAGTCTCAAAGACTAATAGATTTACTGATATAATCTCAAAGACTAATAGATTTACTGATATAGTCTCAAAGACTAATAGATTTAATGATACACTGTCTCTCAGACTAATAGATTTACTGATATAGTCTCTCACACTAATAGATTTAATGATATAGTTTCAAAGACTAATAAATTTACTGATATAATCTCAAAGACTAATAAATTTACTGATATAGTCTCTCAGACTAATACATTTAATGATACAGTCTCTCAGACTAATAGATTTACTGATATAGTCTCTCACACTAATAGATTTAATGATATAGTCTCAAAGACTAATAGATTTACTGATATAATCTCAAAGACTAATATATTTAATGATATAGTCTCTCAGAATAATAGATTTACTGATATAATCTCAAAGACGAATAGATTTACTGATATAATCTCAAAGACTAATAGATTTACTGATATAGTCTCAAAGACTAATAGATTTACTGATATAGTCTCAATGACTAATAGATTTACTGATATAATCTCAAAGACTAACTAATAGATTTACTGATATAAAGTCTCAAAGATTTACTGATCTCAAAGACTAAGAAGTTCCAATTAAAGTCTTTTCTTGTGATATCACAATTTACAGAAATTTTGAGAGAATCTTTCAGAACATGTGTTGTTTACTCCTTTTCATGTTTACATCAAAATATGTCTATTTCAAACATGCAATCTCTCTGGCTGTTTATTTTCATTCAGGATATTTAATATTTGTGTCATTCGAAAGAGGGCGCTGTAATCAGGCCAGTTATAAATGTGATCTACCAAGCCTTTATATGGAGTGGAGCAGATTACAAAACCTTGTCTAATGAAGATGTATTTTCACAAACTTAGCAATCCCTTTGTTGCTTTTAAGATAAAGGTTTAGGAGAGACGGGGCATACCTGCTGTCCAGTGCCATTCGTTTTAATGAATGAATTTTTTTATTTTTTTTTTTTATTTTTTTTTTTTATTTTTTTTTTTTTTTATTAAGATTATGGAAAATCTCCGGATTTCTACTGTAGATCAACGCTGGCTCCAGGGGATCATTAGTACCAGCTTAAATCTGTACTATATTAAAATGCTAGAATTATTTTTTTTTTTGAAGTATTTCGAAAATATGTGTACTTCCATTAGTTCTGGAGAGAAATTCAAAGATTTTTATTTTTGAATATTCCTGTGAAAACTGATGTGCATCTCCACTGTGGTCCTATCCTGGTTAAAAATTGAATCTAGTCACTAAAATCTAATCAAAGTATTAGATCCCCCTAAATCTGCTGTCATAACTTGATACACATATCAATTATGCATGTGGATCTAACATCTAATTTTGATTAGAATTTGGCCTATATCTGTTGAATTAGATATTTTGAATAGATCTAACATCTAATTTTAATTAGATTGGCCTATATTTGTTTAACTAGCTATTTTGAATAGATCTAACATCTAATTTTACATCTAACATCTAATTTTAATTAGATTGGCCTATATTTGTTGAACTAGATATTTTGAATAAATCTGACATCTAATTTTCATTAGATTGGCCTATATTTGTTGAACTAGATATTTTGAATAAATCTAACATCTAATTTTCATTAGATTGGCCTATATTTGTTGAACTAGATATTTTGAATAAATCTAACATCTAATTTTCATTAGATTGGCCTATATTTGTTGAACTAGATATTTTGAATAAATCTAACATCTAATTTTCATTAGATTGGCCTATATTTGTTGAACTAGATATTTTGAATAAATCTGACATCTAATTTTCATTAGATTGGCCTATATTTGTTGAACTAGATATTTTGAATAGATCTAACATCCAATTTTCATTAGATTGGCCTATATTTGTTTAACTAGATATTTTGAATAGATCTAACATCTAATTTTCATTAGATTGACCTATATTTGTTTAACTAGTTATTTTGAATAGATCTAACATCTAATTTTGATTAGATTGGCCTATATTTGTTGAACTAGATATTTTGAATAGATCTAACATCCAATTTTCATTAGATTGGCCTATATTTGTTTAACTAGATATTTTGAATAGATCTAACATCTAATTTTCATTAGATTGACCTATATTTGTTTAACTAGTTATTTTGAATAAATCTAACATCTAATATGGATTAAATTAGACTAAAAAATCATCTTTGTATGTTATCTTCTAAAGATTTTTATTTAAGGTAGTACTCTACATCGTCATAATGGCCGACTTCCTTTAAAAACATGGATGAAAAAATCGATATCAGCAATATTTGACTTTTCCTTTTCAATATAAATACATAGCCGAGTAGCTCAGTAGGTTAGAATGTCCGACTGCTGAACTGTAGGTTGCAGGTTCGAGTCCAGCAGGGGTTTTAAATTTTTTTCAGATTACTTTCTACTAAAACTGTATTTTTTGACAAAATAAAGTACATTTGAAAATTTTCAACTTCAAAATAATGTTGTACATATCCTCCACTTTTCATCCACATCAAATTTCTCTGGTGTAGCATACCTCCTTAAAAAAGAATTCCTTTATTGGCTCTCTGCACCCTCATTGTGACCTCATCTTGATCCCCAGAGGTCATGATTTAAACAAACTGAACACTATGACCTATGGATGCCTGTATCTATTTTCGTTTTTATGGTAATCTAGAGCAGACATTTTTTGTGTGTGTTTTCTACAGTACTGCAGCGTATTCTTATGTCTAAATCTGAACCCCTACTGTGGTCCCAATTTCATCTTTGGGGGTCATGATTTGATCAAACTTGAATGCACACTACTGTGAATAAGGACGTTGGCATTAAGGAATTTTCTTACATATACTCCATATGAAATTGTGGAACCCCCACTCCCCTCTCCCTTTGTCTTAGGACTACAATCTGAACATTTCTGCTTCTCACAGAAAATACTTTTGAATTTCACCAAAACTTTTTCTTTATATTTTCCAATTACAATTTTGTTGTTGATATTTCCAATTACAATATACACGTGTCTCCCCTTGGAAGGGGACATAACTGTTTATTTCAACAAGAGATGTTTGTAAAACACATATGCCCCCCATGGTGCAAAATTGAAAAGGGTTATACACACACCTCATTTAATTGATAGTATTATGATCAATTCAAAATATTGAGCAGACAATATCTTCCTATGTCAAGAGTGAATTGACCATGTGACCTAAAATTCAATAGGGGTCATCTACTCCTTATGCTGTACCAGTGTACCAAGTTTGGTACGTGTCAATCAAGCAAATAATTCTTAAAATATGGGAGACAATATATTACTATGTCCAGTTCAACTATTGACTTTTGACCTCAAAATCAATATGGGTCATCCTCTCCTGAAGATGTACCAATGTACTAAGTTTGATGTCTGTCAAGTAAAAGGGTTATCAAGATATTGAGTGGACAGTATATTACTATGTTCAGTTTGACCCTTGACCTTTGACCATGTGACCTCAAAATCAATAGGAGTCATCTTCTCCTGAATATACACCAGTGTACTATTTAAATTTTGATGTCTGTCAAGCAAAGGGTTCTGAAGATATTGAGCAGACAGTATATTCCAATGTCCAGGTTGAACCTTGACCTTTAAATATGTGACCTCAAAATCAATAACGATCATCTTCTCCTGAAGATGTACCAGTGTACCAAGTTTGATGTCTGTCAAACAAAGGGTTCTCAAGATATTGAACAGACAGTATATTACTATGTCCAGCTTGACCCTTGACCTTTGCTCATGTGACCTCAAAATCATTAGGGGTCATCTTCTCCTGAAGACGTATCAGTGTACCAAGTTTGATGTCTGTCAAGAAGAGGGTTCTCAAGATACTGAGCAGACAGTATATTCCCACGTCTAGTTTGACTCTTGTCCTTTGACCATGTGACCTAAAAATCAATAGGGGTCATCTTCTTCTGAAGATGTACTGGTGTACCAAGTTTGATGTCTGTCAAGCAAAGGGTTCTCTAGACATTGAACGGACAGTATATTCCTATGTCCAGTTTGACCCTTGACTTTTGACCATATGACCTCAAAATCAATAGGGGTCATCTACTTCTTAGGATGTACCAGTGTGCCAAGTTTGATGTCTTTCAAGCATAGGGTTCTCGAGATATTGAGCGGACATTATATTCCTATGTCCAGAGTAGATTGACCCTTGACCTTTGACCTTTTGACCTGAAAAACAATAGGGGTCATCTTCCACTCATAACCAACCCACATATGAAATATCATTATCATCAAGTGAATGGTTCTCAAGATATTGAGCGGACAACATGTGGTCTACAGACCGACCGATCGACCGACAGACCGACCGACCGACTGACCAACAGTTGCAAAACAATATGCCCCCTCTTTTTCAAAGGGGGGCATAATAAAACTTGAGTCCCTTTCAGATATAAAATTCAATGAATCTCTGAATCACTTAATCACAGTTAAGTGATTCTGTCTGACAAGACTAAACTGCTGTTATTACCTCCCATTACACCATAAAGGGGCACCTGCATACATCATTTACATTTTATACAACTGAAATATATCTATATAATATCTATGTTTAAGTCATCTTTATAGCAAAAAGACAACTAAAGCATCATATTGCTAATTTCTTAGGGATTCCTTGGAGGGAGAAAATAATTCCTATACAAGCTAAGCTATCAATGGCAGTGTTTGTGGGGCTATCGATGGCAGTGTTTGCTGAGGAAGTCTGAGTTTCTGTCGAGAAGAAATCAGTTTTCTGTTATCTGTCCGATTACATTGTCCTTTACACAAAGTCATTTCCGACCATTTAATTATCTCTTGATTATCTTTAATCATATGATCATTTATCTGAGAAGAAACCTGATCAATGGTTGAGAGGAGTATTGACCCCACAGTGTACCTGGCTGTGTCGACATTAGGGGGGGGGGGGGCTTGTCTCACCAGCTTTTCTTCCGATCTCTCTCTCTCCTAACTGTAGATTGTCCTTTTTATTGATCCTCAGCATCATCAATCACCAGTACTTACTGAAGGGAGGGGAGGCGATTTGTCACACCGATATTTGTTACACTCTCTCTCTCTCCTAACGATCTCTCTCTCCTAACTTTAGATTGTCCTCTTCATCGATCCTCAGCTTCATCAATCACCAGCACTTACTGAGCACTCTTTTTAATCTTCCCCAAAACGTTGACCACCGACAGAGATTTATGTATACGATTTTCATTTCTTCTTAATTTCTTCCTTGCCCCCAAAACAAAATCGATTTTTTTTTATGGACGAGAGGTTCAACGAGCAGTATGGACATCATATTACATGGTTAACTATCAGAAATACATAATCAGTTTATTGTGTTCAGGCATAAAATTCAGCCTTGGAAATATTCAAATTTATCAAAAGAAAATCAAGCTCTAAGTATGCTAGAGTGTAGTTTGACAATAAGGTTGTTCATTTTGAATTCAATGAGCAGAAACCCATTACAGAACAATTGAAATCAGCCATTGTAATTGGCTGTGATGAATTATTTTTTGAAGAAGTAATGGAATGTACTTGTAAATGAGCTATTCTAAAAATGTCTGCAATTCCAATTGCTTTTCAATTACATGCACTATTTCAATAAAAGGGGATAAAAATTCAGAGGAAGGAGAGAAATGAATTTAAATTCCTGTAGATCTGAATATTGCAAGTGATGTTAGATTTATCTCGTCTTGTTAGTTCTGACATACTATTGAGATTCTCATTGATAAATGTGGTTGTTTAAAGCACCTTTATACCTTAGAAACTAAGGATGTTACCATTAGAATACTATGTAACACAGTATTTGTGTGTTTTATGTTACATGGCTAACAACACTTGTATGTGCTTTAGTGCCAATAAAGAATTAAACAGAGGTATAACACATTGTCATAATGGCTGGCTTCTGACAGATATACAAAAATAAATCCTACTACTATAATCTTTGGTTTTAAATCTAATTGCATAGGTGGATAGGTCATTGGGTCAATGTGTTTGGCTGCTGACATATCGACTGTGGGTTCAAGTCTAGCAGGGAGGGGAGGTGTATTTTTTTTTTTTACTTAAACTACAAGTAAAAACCGCCCTGAGAAATATTTCTAACTTTCTACATGTACTTGGTGACCTTGGTCTTAGTCAATAGGACAAAGAGTGTAATTATTTTAGTCCCCTTGCCCTTGGCAAAATGACCCCTGTCCTCTCAACACCTTGATGCCCTGCCTAGTCTTTCTGCCTAGTATGAGCATTTAATGTCCATCTAAAGGAGCCTGAATAGTTACTCCACATTATCTTTTTTGGTGAAATTCACCAAAGAAATTTGAATTAAGGTAACCAGAAATTAAATGACTGATTGAATGTATATTATTTAACATCCCTCTCGAGAATTTTTCACTCATATGGTGACCTCACCAATACCCTTGAAGGGCTTCAAATTTAGGCCTATGCTCGCGTTTACGGCCATTCAGAGCAGTGAGGGTTCTTTAGCGTGCCACACCTACTGTAACACGGGACACCCGTTTTATGGTCATCTCCAAGGACCCATGACATTCACACCTGATGCTAAGCGTTTGGTAATGGAACTGTCACTACCTCATTAAACGACTTAGGTCTGTCGCAGCCAGGATTCGAACCCTGACTTTCCACATGTGGGGCTAATGCTTTACCTCTAGGTCACCACGGCGCTTCCAGAAAATTAAAAGTCACTTTATGGGGCCATATTATGTCCTTACCATATATGCTATATTTTCCACATACTGTGTCTCCTGTACATGGTTTTTTGTACATGTTGTTGTGTTTTGTACGCATTGTTGTGTTTTGTACATGTTGTTGTGTTTTGTACGCATTGTTGTGTTTTGTACATGTTGTTGTGTTTTGTACATGTTGCGGTGTTTTGTACGCATTGTTGTGTTTTGTACATGTTCTGTTTTGTACATATTTTATACAAAGCGGTTTCACTATACAAGAATTTGAGGTCTGTTTTGACATGCCTGTCAGAATGTCTCTATCCTGATAAAACCCTGTTCTGATTTAAAAACACAGCTTACCTGTTCAGTCAGCAGATTAAAAAAGAAGAAGTTTAAATTGCCTTCCCAGTGTGCTCTCTGAATCCTTTGTAATGTTGAAGATGGTCCAAGTTTATAGACCAACAAATCTTTAAAGCTTTATATCCAAGTACCAGAAACAGATAGAAAATAACTAGATAAAGACAGGCTGAAGTTACCTCTCTTGGATAATTTCACTCTGTTCCACAGACAGTGCATGATATATTGTTAACAAATGCACACCTTCGTATCCCGGAAACTGTTATGTCAGACGCAAACTGTCAACTTTTCTACATTACATGTCTACATCAACACAGCCCCTACTCTCTCACATACAAACAACAACCTAGGGTGGCAGCTGTACTTCTGCTAACTCGTAAATGTTTTTATAAGAACAGATGAACATTTCTCTACAAAGGAGATGACTTTAATGGCTATATAATTTTTGCTTCCTTGACAGAAATTATTGCATTATATAATGCTATAGATATGTGTTCTGATTTTTGCTCCATGCACATTTCCACTTTGTGAGCATTCATTATCTTTATGCTCATTTCTATATGTTGTCAATTAGCAAGTTTTAGACATATTTAGGAAATGTCTCACAGTTTTTCAAAGCGTATGAGATAATATACCTCAAGCTTCTTCACACCAGCGTATTGAAAAAGTAGTGCAAAAAAGAAGTGCATTAGCGCTCCATGAAAAATGTATCAGGCAACGAAATTAAGGGGAAATACTCGCTAAATGCGAGTTAAAAATTGACATAGCGAGTGCAAAATCACAAGTGATCGCAGCTTTTTGCGAGTGAAAAAAACCCCGATCTTTTTTCTGGATTTCCTTGGTTTATTGACTGTACTTTGAAGTTTACAATAATTTTGTCTTGTGCATAGAAATGCTTTACAGAATGAATATACAAGTATTGAAAAAGTAAACGTTGATCGAATAAATAACTAAGGCCAAGATCATCTCAGTCAGTGATGTCGAAGATGGCCTACTTCATGCACACTTCGGGCGTCTCAGAGACGTCTGATTTAAATAGCAATCATGTTGATGTCGTCCGTGTTTACATGAAACAACACATGGAAGTGTTAGTGTCATGCTTCACGCAGTGTCCTTCTGTAGTCTATAGTCAAACACTTAAGAGTTTGCGGGTTTTTTTCAACTATAATTTTTTAGATGAAATTTCCAAAAGTTTTGAAGATATAGTTTGAATTGACGCAAACAGTCTTTAAGATTTCAAACCACATGATGTTGTAAATAGGTGGTAGATCTCTGGACAGTGAGTTCGCCGCACAAGTGTACCCTATGACCCTCATCATGCACCAATGATACATGTATGTTGTCTGATAATTCATTACAATTTAAATGAAAGAATTCTCAATATTATTTTTATCATTGCACTTTAAAGAAGATTTTTAAAGATTTTCCCTATATTTTGATATAGATACATGCTTGTTTTCTTAAATTCCTGTAAAACAGCAATCGATTGAAAAATGCTATTAAAAGCTCAATTTTGCTAGTTGGAAAATAATCCACAAGCTAAAATTTGCTAGTAGTGAAAAAAGTTAATTTCGATCCCTGATGTATTGAAAGAAGTGTGTTAGCGCTCTATAAAAAATTATGTGGGTGTGAAGAACAACTCAATATATCATTTCAAGTACATTTAAAACAAGAGTACCGCAAACGGTACATAATACGCCCGTGAAATGCTTACATAGGGTGTTTTTCTTGTGCTATAATTTGTATAACTTTTCTTCAGGTAGTATCAGCCATCATGAGGCTGTGACAAACTTTCATATCAACAAAGGGTCTTAGCTTAAAAATTGAGATTTTCTCAAAATGGACCAAGTTCAACAACCTGCAATTTTTTCAAATATGGAAGAAAATCAAAATCCTTCACCAGATGCACATCTTCAGTACCTATACAAACACTCCACAAAATAAGAAGGTCCTCACTTGAAAACTGTGGGAGGAGTTGGGCAGACAAATTATGTACCCTTCATAGAATATTAATTTATAAATAGACTAAGTTCAACAACCTGTAATTTTCTCAAAAATTGCAGAAAATCAAAATCCATCCCACATGCACATCTTCAATACCCATACAAACACTCCACATAATAAGAAGGCTCTCACTTGAAAACTGTGGGAGGAGTAGGGTGGACAAATTATGTACCCTCCATATAATAATTATTTCCAAATAATGGGCCAAAACCCCTGGAAAAAAGGTCGAAATGGATCAAAATTGCAGTATGATCCAGAGTGACCCACAAAGAAGCTACACAGCAAGTTTCAGCATGATATGTGAAAGGGAAATGAAATTATAAAGAGAAAACCCCGAACGGACGGACGGACGGTAAGACGGACGGATGGACGGACAGACATCGCTGTACCATAATATGTCTCGTCTAAAGATGGGCGTATAAAAAATGAAAAGTAATTTCTTATTTTTACATTTTCTATTGTATTTACTTTGTTATATACAGTGTTATGCTGACTACACTTTGTTTTGTTATTCAGCATTTGAAAGACAACAAGTATCTCATTTCAATGTTTTCTACTGTGATGTCACAATCAATAACATTGTAAATACCACGTTTAGATTGGGACATCCGAGATGCTAGTTTTTTTAAATCCATGGGGAAAAATTAAAACTATGAGAAAATAGGCTTTGGTTTCAATTGTTAACAATATTACGGAAAAAACAGAAAATGTAAATATGTGGGAATAGATAATTTGACAGATACTCTCACAGTGATCATGAGGACTGGTCATCTTCAGTGGCATTGGGAGAGGGCCTTTATAGGTTATGCCTGTTGCCCGATCCTTTTGAGTTTATCAATAAAATGTGTTTAAATCAAAATTTTCAGCAGCAATGAAAAAAGAACGGAGATCACCTTTGTCAGCCTCAGCAATCTCAGGTATACAGAAACCAGGCCCCTACTGACTGACTTTTCTGACAAAAAATCTAAAACATTATCACCCTCACGGCGTTAATGGCCCCTGTCTTCACAGAACCATAAATTGGTCAATGGCTTGAGATTGTCTGATAATGACTAAAGTAACTCACATGATAACAAAATCAGAATTCTGTCACGAAAATTCCCAGTTTTGGCGCTGCTACTTTCCTGTGATGCAGTAGTTCATTAACACAGAGGACTGAAGACTGAAAAACTTGATCCACCAAATCCGACAGTTCTTGTTGTCCCAGGCACATCTGGTTGTTCCGTTGTCTGTCATGCTGAGAACTTGTGTTGTTTAGAAATTGTTATTATAACATATCAGCTGTCAAAACTGTTGTCATCTGTGTGTATCCCAATCTAAATAGACAGTATCATATCTATAGTCCTAGCAATCTAAATAGACAGTATCATATCTATAGTCCTAGCAATCTAAATAGACAGTATCATATCTATAGTCCTAGCAATCTAAATAGACAGTATCATATCTACAGTCCTAGCAATCTAAATAGACAGTATCATATCTATAGTCCTAGCAATCTAAATAGACAGTATCATATCTATAGTCCTAGCAATCTAAATAGACAGTATCATATCTACAGTCCTAGCAATCTAAATAGACAGTATCATATCTATAGTCCTAGCAATCTATTTATCATATCTATAGTCCTAGTGATCTAAATAGACAGTATCACATCTATAGTCCTAGCAATCTATTTATCATATCTATAGTCCTAGCAATCTAAATAGACAGTATCATATCTACAGTCCTAGCAATCTAAATAGACAGTATCATATCTATAGTCCTAGCAATCTAAATAGACAGTATCATATCTATAGTCCTAGTGATATAAATAGACAGTATCATATCTATAGTCCTAGCAATCTAAATAGACAGTATCATATCTATAGTCCTAGTGATATAAATAGACAGTATCATATCTATAGTCCTAGCAATCTATTTATCATATCTATAGTCCTAGTGATCTAAATAGACAGTATCATATCTATAGTCCTAGCAATCTAAATAGACAGTATCATATCTACAGTCCTAGCAATCTAAATAGACAGTATCATATCTATAGTCCTAGCAATCTATTTATCATATCTATAGTCCTAGTGATCTAAATAGACAGTATCATATCTATAGTCCTAGCAATCTATTTATCATATCTATAGTCCTAGCAATCTAAATAGACAGTATCACATCTATAGTCCTAGCAATCTAAATAGACAGTATCACATCTATAGTCCTAGCAATCTATTTATCATATCTATAGTCCTAGCAATCTAAATAGACAGTATCATATCTATAGTCCTAGCAATCTAAATAGACAGTATCATATCTATAGTCCTAGCAATCTAAATAGACAGTATCATATCTACAGTCCTAGCAATCTAAATAGACAGTATCATATCTATAGTCCTAGCAATCTAAATAGACAGTATCATATCTATAGTCCTAGCAATCTAAATAGACAGTATCATATCTATAGTCCTAGCAATCTAAATAGACAGTATCATATCTATAGTCCTAGCAATCTAAATAGACAGTATCATATCTACAGTCCTAGCAATCTAAATAGACAGTATCATATCTATAGTCCTAGCAATCTAAATAGACAGTATCATATCTATAGTCCTAGCAATCTAAATAGACAGTATCATATCTATAGTCCTAGCAATCTATTTATCATATCTATAGTCCTAGTGATCTAAATAGACAGTATCACATCTATAGTCCTAGCAATCTATTTATCATATCTATAGTCCTAGCAATCTAAATAGACAGTATCATATCTATAGTCCTAGCAATCTAAATAGACAGTATCATATCTGTAGTGCTAGCAATCTAAATAGACAGTATCATATCTATAGTCCTAGCAATCTAAATAGACAGTATCATATCTATAGTCCTAGCAAACTTTCCTTCCTGCCTCCACACAGACGTAACTCACAGTAGTACATACAGGTCACAGTAGTACATACAGGTCACAGTAGTACGTACAGGTCACAGTAGTACATACAGGTCACAGTAGTACTTACAGGTCACAGTAGTACATACAGGTCACAGTAGTACATACAGGTCACAGTAGTACATACAGGTCAGCCTTCCATTTACCAGGTAGTTAGAATTTACGATATTCCTGGGTTTTTTTTCACTAGTATTCTGTGAATTAAATCCTCTTCAGAATCTATATAAATCATTTTTTGAGGATGAGAGAGATGGCTATAATCTGGAAAATTTGGAAATGGCTCCGTCTGTTTCCCATAAACATGCATCGTTAACTTCCATTGATTGGAAGTAAAAAGTTTAACTTTATGTGTTTGATGAGATCCAGAAAGTAGTAATTTACTCAGTTGCCATATTCACATCATGGAAAGTATTTAAAACTATAAATCATGTGATCAGGAGATATTTGAAGATTTGAGGAGAGGCTGGATGTGTTCCTGATACAAGGGAAGCAACTCTGACTGGAGGAAGATGTCCTCAACATGTCTTGGACATGAACACTCCATAACTTTGAAGTCTTTAAATCTGTAAGAGACAAAAAAATTATTTGTCTGCAATAATTGGGACATAATTCACAAAACTACTTGCATATCAAGCTACTCATCAAAATCTAATCTATCTAAAATTAAAATTTTGCTTAGATTTTGAATGAACAATATCAATTTTGAAAATGATCTATTAATTAATGCAATGTCTTCTTCAATCCCTTGAAGATCCCCACCCCTGTATCAACATCACCAATTTCCCTTGGTGACCCCCTGTTTGAAAATGATGTTACCACTTTTCCTCACCCCTCTCCTCCTTATACAAACAACATTACTTTATACTTTTCCTTCAACAGACACCTGGAATAACCATAACCTCTCCCCTTAGTTACCTCCCTGTATAAATAACCTCACCCTCTCCCCTTAGTTACCTCCCTGTATAAATAACCTCACCCTCTCCCCTCAGTGATCTCCCTGTATAAATAACCTCACCCTCTCCCCTTAGTTACCTCCCTGTATAAATAACCTCACCCTCTCCCCTTAGTTACCTCCCTGTATAAATAACCTCACCCTCTCCCCTCAGTGATCTCCCTGTATAAATAAACTCACCCTCTCCCCTTAGTTACCTCCCTGTATAAATAACCTCACCCTCTTCCCTCAGTTATCTCCCTGTATAAATAACCCCACCCTTTCTCCTCAGTTATCTCCCTGTATAAATAACCTCACCCTCTCCCCTCAGTTATCTCCCTGTATAAATAACCTCACCCAGTTACCTCCCTGTATAAATAACCTCACCCTCTCCCCTCAGTTATCTCCCTGTATAAATAACCTCACCCAGTTACCTCCCTGTATAAATAACCTCACCCTCTCCCCTCAGTGATCTCCCTGTATAAATAACCTCACCCTCTACCCTCAGTGATCTCCCTGTATAAATAACCTCACCCTCTCCCCTCAGTGATCTCCCTGTATAAATAACCTCACCCTCTCCCCTCAGTGATCTCCCTGTATAAATAACCTCACCCTCTCCCCTCAGTGATCTCCCTGTATAAATAACCTCACCCTCTACCCTCAGTTACCTCCCTGTATAAATAACCTCACCCTCTCCCCTCAGTGATCTCCCTGTATATAGATAACCTCACCCTCTTCCCTCAGTGATCTCCCTGTATATAGATAACCTCACCCTCTCCCTGTATATAAATAACCTCACCCTCTCCCCTCAGTGATCTCCCTGTATATAGATAACCTCACCCTCTCCCCTCACTTATCTCCCTGTATAAATAACCTCACCCTCTCCCCTCAGTTACCTCCCTGTATAAACAAGAGGTACTGTGAGCAATGCTCACTAAGAATACCCCCCGCTTACCCCAATCTCCCAAAGGGTGTAGGTAATAGGTAAAACTTCAGCATTATGATCCAAAAGGTATCTAGGAACACAGCATCTCCATGCGATGAAAAAAGCCATTAAAGAATTTAAATGGAAACCATATTGCTACTTCGATGTCCAGTGTGCATGACCTTTGACCTTTTGATCCCAAAATTGATAGGGAACATCTTCATCCCATGGGTAGTCCATATGTATGATATGGTGACTGTAGGTGGAAAGGATAACGCTTTAGAGCCTGGAAACCATATTGCTACTTCGATGTCCAGTGCGCTTGACCTTTGACCTTTTGACCCCAAAATCGATAGGGAACATTTTCATCCCATGGGTAGTCCATATGTATGATATGGTGACTGTAGGTGGAAAGGATAACCCTTTAGAGCCCGGAAACCATATTACTACTTCGATGTCCAGTGCGCTTGACCTTTGACCTTTTGACCCCAAAATCAATAGGGAACATCTTCATCCCATGGGTAGTCCATATGTATGATATGGTAACTGTAGGTGGAAAGGATAACACTTTAGAGCCCGGAAACCATACTACTACTTCGATGTCCAGTGCACTTGACCTTTGACCTTTTGACCCCAAAATCGATAGGGAACATCTTCATCCCATGGGTAGTCCATATATATGATATGGTGACGGTAGGTGGAAAGGATAATGCTTTAGAGTCCGGAAACCATTGCGTCTACAGACGGACGGACGGACGTACAGACAGACGGACAACCCGATTCCAGTATACCCCCCCCCCCACAACTTGTTGCGGGGGTATAATAACCTCACCCTCTCCCCTCAGTTATCTCCCTGTATAAATAACCTCACCCTCTACCCTCAGTTATCTCCCTGTATAAATAACCTCACCCTCTACCCTCAGTTATCTCCCTGTATAAATAACCTCACCCTCTCCCCTCAGTTACCTCCCTGTATAAATAACCTCACCCTCTCCCCTCAGTGATCTCCCTGTATAAATAACCTCACCCTCTCCCCTCAGTTATCCCCTGATGGACAACAGACATCATTCTCTCTTTACACTTCTTCCCGCGACTGTCAACATCCACATTGCTGCTTCTCTGTAACTTTATGTACTCCTAGAAAAACATGGCACATCATTATCCAAACAAAATTACAAATACATGGTTCACATTTCTTAAAGGGACTAATATCCCCAGCCAGGGCAATCAAAACTGGGACATTTGGAACACATTCTCGGAAACATCTACAATCCCTGCATTATACTGATATGATCAGACTACAATTCTAATTTCTGTGACCTTGACCTGTCATTATGCCCTTGTGATAGATGTTCAAATTCATGATAACTTAAAAGCAAACTTTGGATCAAGTATGACTGTATAAAGTTTCTCTATTGCAAATATTTGACCTGGACAAAGTTTTTTAGTTTCTCCTCAGTATCCTTGAGATTGTCATAATAACCTCCATTCCAGAATTTTTCACTCATAGAGATATTCACCAGCTTTAAGTAGAGTGCCTAAAAGTTTGACCTTGGCATGACATCCAGGGACATAGAAGAGAGGGATCTATATCATGCCAAAGCCTACCATGACACGGGACCTCCGGTTTTCACATCATATCCAAAAGACCTGTGACTTTTACTTGCAATGTGAAGAAATATCACTACTTAGGTTAAACATCTTTGGTCTTATTGAGCACAGAAATCAAGATTCCAACCTGAGACCTCCCATATCCAAGACCTCCTGAATCCCCAACCCCAGACCTCCTCAATCCAACCCCAGTACTCCTCAATCCAACCCCAGACCTCCTCAATCCAATCCCAGACCTTCTCAATCCAACCCCAGACCTTCTCAATCCAACCCCAGACTTCAATCCCAAACCCCAGACCTCCTCAATCCCCAACCCCATACCTCCTCAATCCCCAACCCCAGACCTCCTCAATCCCCAACCCCAGGCCTCTTCAATACAACCCCAGACCTCCTCAATACAACCCCAGACCTCCTCAATACAACCCCTGACTTCAATCCCAAACCCCAGACCTCCTCAATACAACACCAGACCTCCTCAATACAACCCCAGGCCTCTTCAATACAACCCCAGGCCTCCTCAATACAACCCCAGACCTCCTCAATACAACCCCAGACCTCCTCAATCCCCAACCCCAGACCTCCTCAATACAACCCCAGACCTCCTCAATACAACCCCAGACCTCCTCAATACAACCCCAGACCTCCTCAATCCCCAACCCCAGACCTCCTCAATACAACCCCAGACCTCCTCAATCCAACCCCAGACTTCAATCCCCAACCCTAGACCTCCTGAATCCAACCTCAGACCTCCTCAACCCCAGACCTCCTCAATCCAACCAAATGTAAAGAGTGCTATAAAGGTGATAGAAAACTACTAATCGTGTGTTCAGGTAAGTCAGTTTATATGTATACAACATAAAACAATGAATGTATAATAAAAGTATAAATTTTATGCACAGGAAACAAGAGTATAATTGATTAAAAGTGCTTGTTTTTAAAAATTAGCGCTTCCTGGCTTGTCTCCCTTTGCTGATATAATTTTTATGCACAGAGAGTAAAAATACAACTGATTAAAAGAGGAAACAGATTTAGAGCTTCCCGGCTTATCTCCCTTTACTGATGACATTCATATCACACAAGTTGGTGTAGACCAGTCAAACTTCTGTTACAGCAATTGAAGTAAATTGTCTTAGTGTTCCTCAATGTACTGTAAGGACACAGAAATAGGTGCGTTTTCTGTTTTCTTCCAGGTGAATACCTGTGTCCTGAGAACTATGTTTCTAATTAACTGTATTGCTTTCAATGTGTAATCATCAGAGACATTTGTGTACCTGTGTACAGTATAAATATTACAACACTAAATCAGCTGTACGATAAAAATCGGCATAAATATATTGCTGATTTAGGCACATGTATTAGTGTTGAATTTGAGTGAATATGCGACTTAAAGCACTTTAGTATCAGGTGTGTTTCATTAAGACCGCAGAACATTAATCGACAAAAAATGAAATATACAGCATCCATGATTTTCATTTGTTACAGTAAGATAAATCTGACATTGAGTCAGTACAGACAATTATTGATTTACTAGCTCTATCACTGTACGGGTGGGAACATATTTTTCAGCATGGACAATTTTGAATTTTAAAAAAAACATGGGATTGAAATTATAGTTTTTGAAGTCAATTTCAATCCACTTATTTGTTACAAAAATAATATACAATAGGTTCAAACAACTAAATTGATAATTGAGGCTCCTTCTGCTACTTCAGAGACATGCTTTCCGCAGCTGGTGGCTGTGACCTTGCAACCACTACGCGTGTGAAGACCGCTTGGAAGAAGTTCAGGGAGCTGCTACCAGTCCTGACATCACACCACCTGTTGTATAAGACCCGTGGTTGAGTGTATAACACCTGTGTACGGAGCGCTATGCTCCATGCCAGTGAGACCTGGGCACTGACCAAGCCAAATCTTCATCGCCTACTACACAATGACAGGGCCATGATAAGACAGATCTGTAACATCAAGCCTGAAGATATGGTAGGTTCAACTGAATTGCTGGGGCGGCTTGGCATCAATGACCTCGACCTCATCTTAAGGGAAAGGAGACTCCGCTGGTATGGCCACGTTGTCAGATCCAGCAGTGCAGTCAAATGCGCTTTAAACATACAAGTTCCTGGGAGACGTAGAGTTGGTCGAACAATGCTATCATGGAGAGAGCTAATGGAGAAAGATCGTAGAGAATGGAAGCTCTCCACTGCCGACCCTCAAGACCAGAAAGAATGGAGATATGAGGTGAGATCTGCCATGTGTGCAGCTAGCCAGATACCTGGAAGGGGGCCCACTAGTGTGGACAATACCCGTAATCCTGCACGGAAATAAAAAGGAACCGACAACAAATTGGTAACAATTGATATAAAGCATATGCATATTATCTATGAAAAGTTGATGCACACAAAATATATGATACTGATCTTTTCAAAAATCTCTTGTGGATTTTTTTTTGGGAGGGGGAGGGGGGGGGGGGGCAAAGTGACAATCATTTTTACAAGAGTTATATGATATCCATATATATGTCTTAAAACTTTATAGTACATGTACAAGTATTCCATGATCATCAATGCATTTTAGAAGGTATCACATGTTAACCCATTATTTCGGTTATGACACATGCAGCTACAAATAGGATAGAAATCAACTTCAAAAACTACAATTTCAATCCAATGTTTTCACGGTCGTCCATGCTGAATCATACCTGTCGTTTACCTTTGTGACGTCAGACATTTTGACTGCAGCAGACGACGCTGTAATGTTCTGTGATCTTAAGAATTTCTCTGTCACATCGATATTTATATCCTGTGGTTCTTAAGAAAATAAAAAACACAAGTCTTTTACATTATCTACTTTATTACTGGTATGTAAAATACTGGTCATCCAAGCTAATTAATGAGTTATCATTTCATTGTGGCAGCCAAGAAAGCTAATTTGTCCTAATAATAAGAATCATTCATACTACCCAGTTCTAACTATCTTAACAACCATCTTAAAGACGTCAAAGCTGAATCCTCACCAACAATTCTGCTTATTTTACAAATCTACACATCAAGTTTACAGTCTACAATTAAAGTGTATCATTAAGGGAGTCAGCAAGATTTCAGTTCCCCGAGAGCAAGCCTATTTTTTTTAGGCAAAGCCGAGGGAAATAGCTTGCTTTCAAGGAAATAGAATCTTGCTAAATCCCTCGATGATATACATCAACTGTAAGTTTATTTTACCGATACAAACAATAAAACCAGAATAAAACTTGAAATTAGTACGTTTAAAACCGGGAGCCACGATTGTTGTCAATTTGCTGCCATGTTCTATGAATGAGTGCACTCGAATTGTGATTATACTAAGTTTTCTACTTTAACATTAGCTGAGTATACATGTACTAGAATTATGATTATACTAAGTTTTTTACTTGGACATTAGCTGAGTGTACTTTAATTGTGATAATACTGAGGTTTCTACTTCTACATTAGCTGAGTGTATTTGAAATAGGTCAACACTATGGCACATCCGACCCACTCAGACTAGTAAAAGCTTGGTCCGGTCTAGTTTATATTGGGTCAAGGTAGTCATGTCAAAATATCACATGTTTAACTATAAAAGTATATATCAATGATTTATAAGATAACATTCATTTCACTGTGACTCTTAAATCTACAGTACTTATTGTGTTTCGTTTTCGATAGATTTCAATGTTCTCTCCAGAGTTATCCTTCCTGTCATGCTCTCTAATGTAAAGCGTGCTCTGGTGGCACACTGAAAGTCATTTTCTTGATGACAACTGCTGTGCAGTACATATTTGAGTGTAAAACAAAATTAAGAAAACTATAAAACTAAGCATGGATTTGATATCGGCTTTCTGACTGAATATATGATGAAATTGATAGATAATATACTGGTATGTTAGTTTTAACATCTCTACCAGTTTACACCGATTTTTTATGTTGATTTGTTTACACTGACAGTATCACTATTCTACTGTGGTTTTTTGGGCGGAGGCAAAAGCGGAGTTATAAAGGGTTCCCTCAAAGAAATCAAAAGACAGAACGTGCTTTAATGCAGGATCACAGTGAAAACTAGCGTTATGCTAATTTGTGTAATCCTGGATAAACAAAGGACAATATCAAACAAACGAAAAAGAATATGTACAACAATCAGAATGAATATAGCACAATTCATTTTACTGAGATAAACCTGTTATATTCAGAAAATCATCTCATATTTCATTCTCTGAAGATACTTGCATTCTCATCCTTCTGATGAAAATAGTTTCATAATAATTAATATATACAGAGCATGTTATTCCTCACACTGAGATAGTGAGAAAAGAAGAAATGTAACTGAGGTCAGGTGGTCAGGTCTCGTATAATTTTACTACTGGTCCGTCTGGTCTAGCTAGTGTTGATCCCTGTAATGTTGAGTTTTTTACCTTGACATTAGCTGAGTGTCCTTGAATAACAATGAAGATGACCTTCCCAATAAAGACAAGACAGCCCTGTAAGGACAGACTGGTCACCCACTTCTGAATGGTCTGGACGTAGCGAGCTCTGGACCGCATATGGTCCAGCACAAGAACTGCCGTAACTGACCCAGCTCTGAACTTGTCTGTTGGTGTGTCTGTTTGCTGACCTCCGAACTTCTCAGATTTCTTGACCTCAGCTGCAACCATGGACACATTAGATCAAGATTTGAGGAACAAAATTCAAATAGCTGCTCTTAACAATATGTAAGGGATATATGAATTTTTTAAGTATTTTTTTTCAAAGGATATTTACACACAACGTAAAGAATATTCATAAAACGTGTTGATCTCCTGTGTACTTTCTATTCCCTCAACATAGTTGCCAACTCACCTGATTTTGTCAGGTTACACCCGATTTTGTCAGGTTACACCCGACCTGATTTTACACCCGATTTTGTCAGGTTACACTTGATTTTCTCGGGTTACACCCGATTTTGTCAGGTTACACCCAATTTTCTCGGGTTACATCCGATTTTGTCAGGTTACACCCAATTTTGTCGGGTTACACCCAATTTTTTTTTATCGGTAACTGATTATTTTTTATGACCCAGCAGGTCATACCTTTCACCTGATTTCCAGGTTTGGTTTTGTAAATTAGATCATGCATGTAATTTCCAGTTTGCAACACAAGCTTGGATCTACGTAAACAATGCTGATGGCAAAGTGCAATACAGATAAGTTATCAAAGCAGACGTTAACAATTATCTGCAAGTTGTTTTGTCAAATAAGGGTTTGAAGTCATTATGTAAACTGGCATCCACCAGGAAGAGATCCTTATCAGGGCCAGTAGACACACCACCAACAACAAAATGATACTTATAAATGTACTCTACCCACAAATCTGAAAAAACAACTTTTTATGGATACAAAATGTTACTGAGGACAGCATGAAGCTTGTTGTCCATTGTGTAACTCTCACTTGTCTTTTGGGTCTGGAACTAAAAATGCCGAAACACAAAATCATGTAAAAAGGTTAGCACAAAAGTCATGTAATCAGTCGTCATTTCAGCCATCATCTTCAGATGTTAAAAATTGTAAAGAAAATACACGCTGAATTCAGATCTGAACTAAACAACGAAACCTATAAATGTCCTCTAATCATGTATATTTAATCAATCTGTGTCTTGTTTTGAATATTGTCCATCTCCATCAGTCTTGAAAAATTCAAAATGTGCACTATCAGTTACAATGCCTCTCTACCATAAAATAGTATACAATGCACACATTTCTGTTGTAAATACGTTTGAAATTTTAACACTTCTAACACATATAATCCTAGTAAATATGTTGTGAATGCTTTTACGCATTTTGACCAGATTTTTTGCTTTTCAAAGAGGAACATGACCCTCTTTTTACATGTTGGAGGTTGGTAATTATGCCCCTCATCAACATTCAAGGACATCCCTGACCAACATTCAGAAAACCTCCTCACTAACATTCAGCATCATCTCTCACCAACATTCAGGGTAATGTCTCATCAACGTTAAAACATAAACTCCAACCTTCAAAAGGAGCTATGTCAGTAACACAGAGACTAGTTCCCATAACCTTCAACAGGAGCTAGCTATGTCAGTAACACAGAAACTAGTTCTCATAACCTTCAACAGGAGTTAGCTATGTCAGTAACACAGAGACTAGTTCTCACAACCTTCAACAGGAACTATGTCAGTAACACAGAGACTAGTTCCCATAACCTTCAACAGGAGCTAGCTATGTCAGTAACACAGAGACTAGTTCCCAAAACCTTACACAGGAGCTAGCTATGTCAGTAACACAGAGACTAGTTCTCATAACCTTAAACAGGAGCTATGTCAGTAACACAGAGACTAGTTCTCATAACCTTAACCAGGAGCTATGTCAGTAACACAGAGACTAGTTCTCATAACCTTCAACAGGAGCTATGTCAGTAACACAGAGACTAGTTCTCACAACCTTCAACAGGAGCTAGCTATGTCAGTAACACAGAGACTAGTTCTCATAACCTTCAACAGGAGCTATGTCAGTAACACAGAGACTAGTTCCCACAACCTTCAACAGGAGCTATGTCAGTAACACAGAGACTAGTTCTCATAACCTTAAACAGGAGCTATGTCAGTAACACAGAGACTAGTTCTCATAACCTTCAACAGGAGCTATGTCAGTAACACAGAGACTAGTTCCCATAACCTTCAACAGCAGCTATGTCAGTAACACAGAGACTAGTTCCCATAACCTTCAACAGGAGCTAGCTATGTCAGTAACACAGAGACTAGTTCTCATAACCTTAAACAGGAGCTATGTCAGTAACACAGACTAGTTCTCATAACCTTAACCAGGAGCTATGTCAGTAACACAGAGACTAGTTCTCATAACCTTAAACAGGAGCTAGCTATGTCAGTAACACAGAGACTAGTTCCTATAACCTTCAACAGGAACTATGTCAGTAACACAGAGACTAGTTCTCACAACCTTCAACAGGAGCTATGTCAGTAACACAGAGACTAGTTCCCATAACCTTCAACAGGAACTATGTCAGTAACACAGAGACTAGTTCTCATAACCTTCAACAGGAGCTATGTCAGTAACACAGAGACTAGTTCCCAAGACCTTCAACAGGAGCTATGTCAGTAACACAGAGACTAGTTCCCATAACCTTCAACAGGAACTATGTCAGTAACACAGAGACTAGTTCTCATAACCTTCAACAGGAGCTATGTCAGTAACACAGAGACTAGTTCCCAAGACCTTCAACAGGAGCTATGTCAGTAACACAGAGACTAGTTCCCATAACCTTCAACAGGAGCTAGCTATGTCAGTAACACAGAGACTAGTTCTCATAACCTTCAACAGGAGCTAGCTATGTCAGTAACACAGAGACTAGTTCCCATAACCTTCAACAGGAGCTATGTCAGTAACACAGAGACTAGTTCTCATAACCTTAAACAGGAGCTATGTCATTAACACAGAGACTAGTTCCCATAACCTTCAACAGGAGCTATGTCAGTAACACAGAGACTAGTTCCCATAACCTTCAACAGGAGCTATGTCAGTAACACAGAGACTAGTTCCCATGACCTTCAACAGGAGCTATGTCAGTAACACAGAGACTAGTTCTCATAACCTTCAACAGGAGCTAGCTATGTCAGTAACACAGAGATACATCCCTCCTTACCTTCAACAGGAGTTTGCTGATTTAAAATCTCTTGAGCATGCGTCAGTAACTCTGAGACCATTGGAGTTCCCTGTAGCTGGGAGCTCAGTTCCGTGAGGAGTGTTACGAGTTCATGAGACAATGACCTGTCCTCGCACTGACAGGAAATGGTGGGTGGTTGCCTTGGATACAAGGAAGAGAACTGCATTCTGACTGTGACTGTTGGCATTAGCTGCCCCTCTTTCTGGAGTTTGACTGTCAGTTCCAGGCTGCCTAATGTGTCTGAAATACAATACAGCCATTTCTGAAAATGTTCTTCAAATTTATAATATAGACATATATATATATTCACAAGAACATTATTAAATCTATAATATAGACATATATATATATATTCACACGAACGTTATTAAATCTATAATATAGACATGTTTATATATTCACAAGAATGTTATTAAATCTATAATATAGACATGTATATATATATTCACAAGAACATTATTTTTGTATAAATTCTCAAAGTTGCTTTGACAAGGAAATAAGGTTGTGATGAATAATTTTGTATACTGGTACATTCACAGAAATGGACAAATTGAACTTTCAGGAAAAAAATCCCAAAAATAAAGTCTCCACAAAACAGAAATGTAAAACAGCAATTCACTCCTTTCTATCAAATCCCCTCGCTCACTCTACACAAAACAGTCACTGCTGGTTCGATTTTCCTTAATCAAACTCATAAAAGACAAAGATGTAAAGTTTTGGAGGAGTTAATGATAATTATTGATAGTTAACAGAAAACAGAGGGACCCATGTGCCACAATGCTAACCTGAGACATCTTGAACCTGCTGTTCTTTAGAAGATTTTAAATAGATTTTTTACCCTCTAATTTGACTTCAAACAAGATGTACTGTGAGCAATGCTCACTAAGAATACCCCCCGCTTACCCCAATCTCCCAAAGGGTGTCGTTAATAGGTATAAATAAACTTCAGTATTATGATCCAAAAGGTATCTAGGAACACAGCATCTCCATGCGATGAAAAAAGCAGTTAAAGAATTTTTAAATGGAAACCATATTGCTACTTCGATGTCCAGTGCGCGTGACTTTTGACCCCAAAATCGATAGGGAACATCTTCATTCCATGAGTAGTCCATATGTAGATATGGTGACAGTAGGTGGAAAGGATAATGCTTTAGAGCCCGGAAACCATTGCGTGTACAGACGGACAGACAGACAAACGGACAACCCGATTCCAGTATACCACCCCCCCCCCCACCCCCCCCCCCCCCACAACAACTTGTTGCGGGGGGTATAATTATGATACCACCCTAGCCCCATGAAATCATCACTTACCTGAACTTGAATTCTCACAACATAAGGATGCTTCGATATCAATATCACTACCAAGGCTTTGGTTTTATGGAGAAGACTTTTTCCAGATATCTTGTAAAATTTTAGCTCCACCCTGACCCCGAAGTCCAATTAGTATATTTAGGTCATATGCAAAGTTTGTAATTTTTCTGACACGATTTTTTATCTCCTTGATATGAAGAGTTCTTGTATGATACCAGATGTAGGTTTAAATTTTATACTGTAGTTTACTATATTTCATATGTCAGCCTGGTTAACTCAATGGTTAGATCACCTAACTAGTAATGCAAGGGTCCCAGGTTTGATCTACGACTGATCCCAAGATTTGTCTCCCTTTCTTGGCTACAATACCTTAGTAATGTCCATATACACTGCATACAACCTTCTGTAATAAAATTCACTTGTAACAACTAGGATTTGTCAAAATTAGCTAACTCTACAAAAACAGACCTTGTTTTATTTATTATTATTATATATATATTTTTTTTTTTGTAGAAACAAATTAGGATACAAATGAATTGTACCAGAAATGTCACCAAATATTAGATATTATTGAGAAACATCAAGTATGACCTTAAGCGATTGTCTCATTATTGAGAAACATCATGTATGACCTTGACCTTAAGTGCTTGTCTCCGGAAAAAATGAGAAAAACCAGAAAAAAAATCCACAAGGAAGGTAAAAAAAAATTCAAGAATCAATGTATAGTCTATAGCGAGTCAATGGTAAATCCTAAGTATAGGTCAAGTTCTTAATATAAATCAAGTTCTAAATAAGTCTAAAGTGATTCAATTGTTAAGTTTTAAACCTAGATATAGGTCAAGTTCTAGATATAAATCAAGTTCTAAACAAATCTAAAGTGATTCAATTGTAAAACCTGAATATAGGTCAAGTTCTAAATATAGGTCAAATTCTAAATATAGGTCAAGTTCATTCAACAAGTTAGCGTGGCTCTTGTAAAGAATCATTTAATATATCCTACATATTCTCAAGTAAAACTTTGTATTTCTATTTTAATCCCATCCTAGCCCCAGGGCCCATGATTTGATCAAATATAAATTTGTACTTCATTGGTATGCTTACATATAAATATGACTAATCATGGCCAGTAGTTCTGAAGAGAAAGATTTTTTGAAAATTTTTAAATACATGTACATGTATATATTTCCCATGTAAAATTTTAATCTCTTATTGTGACCCCATCTTATCTCTTGGGACCATGGTTCATACAAACTTGACTCTGCACTACCAAAGATCAATCATACAAATGTCTAAATTTATACTCCCTACCAGCAATGACACACTCTCCTTCCCGGCAGTAAATAATAAATTTATACTCCTACCAGCAATGACACACTCTCCTTCCCGGCAGTAAATGATAAATTTATATTCCCAACAAGTGATGACACACTCTCCTTCCCAGCGGTAAATAATAAATTTATACTCCCTACCAGCAATGACACACTCTCCTTCCCGGCAGTAAATAATAAATTTATACTCCCTACCAGTGATGACACACTCTCCTTCCCGGCAGTAAATAATAAATTTACATTCCCAACAAGTGATGACACACTCTCCTTCCCTGCAGTAAATAATAAATTTATATTCCCAACAAGTGATGACACATTCTCCTTCCTGGCAGTAAATAATAAATTTATATTCCCTACCAGTGATGACACACTCTCCTTACAGCAGTAAATAATAAATTTATACTCCCTACCAGTGATGACACATTCTCCTTCCCGGCAGTAAATAATAAATTTATACTCCCTACCAGCGATGACACACTTTCCTTCCCGGCAGTAAATAATAGATTTATACTCCCTACCAGTGATGACACATTCTCCTTCCCAGCAGTAAATAATAAATTTATACTCCCTACCAGTGATGACACACTCTCCTTCCCGGCAGTAAATAGACTGAACAACCTCCAGTTCCTCCTGTAGATCTTCTGCCATACTAAGGTTTCAGTGAATAAGGAGAAAGCTTGAAAAAAGAATAACTACTGTAGAATCATCATCGTTCGTGGGGGATTGATGTTCGTGGATTTCGTGGGTCACTCTTACCCACGAATTTACATGTCCTTGAACTTTTTTTTGAAACCAAGTAGAGTTATCTCTCCTAGTAACATCATATCGCTTACCCATGAAATTACGCCCCCACGAACCAGCAAAATTTTGCTTACCCACGAACATTGACCCCCCTGAATTAAAATGCTTCCACAGTATACAAGAGATAAGTACTACTGTGTGTTTCCAGGTTATCTTCAGGTTCAATCCATTTTCAATCCATTTCCAACTTTTGTAAATGATGCGGTTATAGTACGGTATATCATTTTTACAATTTTTTTCCTTCTGCAAGATTAACAATGAACAAGAAATTAAATAAAACCAACGTTACTTACAATAGTTTCTACAAAATACACAGACTGAATACCTGATTCTGTAATCTTGTGAGTTTAGGAATGTTCCAAAACTATCAATGCCTGTTGTATTGTACCATCTGCTTCCTCGTAGTGTAATGAAAAATTTTTGGTCATGTCAGCAACATCTGAAAGAAATGCAAAATATATTGAACATAGTGTCTGACAATGTTTATCCTTATTATTTATGAAGGAAAAAATACCTTCAGAGCATCTCAATGAAGGCATAGCTACACATTAATATAAAACGTCAATGTTTTGCAATACACATATTTATTCTGACATGACATCAAACAACGAAATTAAAATGCTGAAATTGTGAAAAGCAACTGTCCCCACACCCTTATTTTGTAGTCTGTTTAATAATAATAATAATACTTTATTTTAAGAAGATGATCTGATTAGTCCACACACTATTCTTCCCTATGGCCTTCCAATTGATACATTCAAAATTAATATATACACAAATAATCATTTAAAACAGAGTCTCAAAAGCATGAATACAAGATTATGTAACAAGATTCAGTCTACATCATTTATTATTATCAAATATCAGTAACAAACAATCACAAAATCTAATATTCCAGATTGCAATTAATTGACATAAATGAATACGAGAAGAAAAAAAGCATGTTAAAATAGTGGTATGGCAACTGATAATGTATTTCTCTACATCATTTTCAAAAATATGTGGAGACTGAAAAAGTGTCATGTGTTGTGGTAGTTTGTTGCAAAGGTTCGCACTCGACTTTATAGTCCAATCAATGCATTCATCGCTGTGTCAGTCACACAGAGACACACCCCCTACCTTCCACAGGAGCTTGCAATGTCAGTAACATAGATACCGCATAAAAGTCGACTCACATACAAGTGCCCCTTTTTTTTGAAGAATTTTCTAGGCCTTTTCTAAGTTGGACAGACTTTTTTATCAGACTGTCCGTCAACTTAATACCTATTTTCTAGCAAGAGTTGTATTTCTTTGTTGTGTACATGTATTTACTAACCTCATGTCAAATACACTGAATAAGTAAGAAAATAAGTTTTAAAGTATCTTTTTTCCAGTTTTTGTCTTTTTTAGCATGGTGATTGGAACTACACCCAAGGGTCAAAAGTATTTCCGCACTGCTAATTTTCATTATACAATTCATTCCATAATACAACTTCAAAAGCACTGATAAAACTAATTCTGCTACAGCTATCACTATAAAAAAATTCACAAATCATGCATAACCACTTAAATCTGCTATTGCAATTTTTTCTATATATAAAATAATACTTAAAGTAACATTTGTCATGAATCTTTAGTAAATTCTACATATATTCTGAAAATTTCATAATGATAACATTGATAATCAAATTTTGGTGAATTTTTTAAAATATGGAAGTTGTAATGAATATATAGTGAAAATTAGCAGTGCAGAAATACTTTTGACCATTGAGTGTAAAAATGAACCACATAAAACTTTAATATGTGATATTCATGTGATATGTGATGTTGGTGCTCTGTCCAAGCAATCCATCACATAAAGCATGGTCAAATAATTAGATGATCAATTAATAAGTGTAATTTAATTATGACAGATAACAGGTATCAATATCACAGCCTACATCCCTTCATGGTTTGGCAATGACCATACTGAGGTCTGTGATTGTTTAATGTCACACATCTCCTTTACATTACCTGATTACAATTCAAATAAAGAGCAGACATATCCACACTGCAAATTTTATTACGAAGTGAATATTAATGCACTGTTTCCATAAATTGATTAAGTAAAATACAGAACTACTGATGTACATTACAAATAAGACTCATTCTTCATAAAAAAAATTGCATTAAAAATAGGGCCTACTGCATATTGACTTTAACAGGTCCAGTCCAAAGACTATTTCTACCTACGTAGCTACTTATACAGCTACCTAGGTATTTAAACCTACTACAGGTAGCTATTTTTACCTACTTTTTCCTTTACTTGAATTTTGTGGCCAAACGCAGAAACGGCGCAATATGGTGTGTACCAAATTTCTTGATTCACTTACACTCACAATGAATACCATAAAAGTGTTGCACAAAAAAAAAGATTACTTTCTAACCTTTTAAATTTGCATTGACTGCACACAGTTCCATTTTGTAGGAGCTTGGGATCAAAGCTACGTGATAAGAAGTCTAGAATGTCTTACAAATCTGTATTCAAGTTTAAGTTTACCTTCATGCAATTTTACAATAAAGGTTTTTGGGGCAATTTTTCATACATTTCCTCTACATTCTCCACACTCGTAAAGTATTCAAACTTACACTCCGAATTTTGCCGTGCACATGCACAACATGATGCATATTTTTAACGACTGACCTGTTTAAAAGATGCACCTTAATTATTATTTATTTATATTTTTAAATCAGGTAAAAGTAGGTAGAGGTAGCTACTTTAAGTAGGTTTAAATACCTAGGTAGCTATTAATAGCGAGCGAAGCTCGCTCCAATGATTACGCAATTGAGTCACGTGGTTTGCTCTTCATCAGCTGAAAAATGATGGGGACTATCCCATAATGCCTCCGGAAAAATGTCGCCGTCAATGCGGTATACTTCATTGACAACCCCGTAGATAAAACAAATAAATAGTTTGGAAAGTACCACAAATGATTTTAAATTCCAAACAAGTTTTCCCATATCTTCGTACGTTTTGTTGTGAATGATTGATTGGTTTGAAAGAAGAAAAATAACACAGCTAATGATGACGTCACAATGCACTGTTTACATCAAACGCGTTATATTTCCTGCGTTAAATGAAATGCCTAAAGTCGTGTTGTAAGATGCCATGGATCTTTGCTCGTCTCAATGGTCACACCGTATACATATTAGCTACGGAGGTAGAAATAGTCTTTGAATAGGTCCTGTTTAAATAATAATTTCTAATTCTATATATTTTCATTAACAGCTGATTAATAACATCACGATGTTGTCAACACTTAATCAGCTGTTAATTTCATTCAAATGTCACACGTTGTACGAAAAGACGAAAAAATTAAACAGTAGTATGCGTGAATAAGTTGGGCTGACATTAGGCCGCTATATACAGCTGATAACGATTGTATGGCAAATTTTTTAAGCTATTAGTAAATAAAGTCTAGATAGCTAGCGATTTTATGGCAGATACTAAATGGTGTTTAATTTCGGTAAACAAGGTCTAAACAAGCGGTGATTACGTATTACCTCATGATTAATCATTTCAAGATCTACTTCCACTAAAAGTTAGCAGCTTCACGGTAACTGTGTTGTGTACATATCTGATATCACTTGACAGCATATGTCAGAAACCGTAACTGGAAATTCACCAATGTGAAATAAAAATAAAAACAGTCAGAAAAGCAACGGATTTCCGGAGATATGTGATTTTTCAAAGAATTACTTATTACAAAATGGGGAATTATAAAAACAAACAAAAATAATTTTGTAAAATCTAATGAAAAATGATTTAATCGGGAACGATTTCTTTATCTATTGTTTGATGGCACCGGAAAAAACAATCGGAGCATCGCTCGGCCATTTCCGTCAAGTTGAGAAAAGCGGCCCTTGGATGTAATATTTCTTCTTCCATGTGCAATTGAATTTTTCATTTGTATTGCAAGAATTATTTGTATTATATATATTTCATTTGTGGTGTATATTAATCATCTCTTTTGCATCTTTTTTGCATTGTATAATTTTTCATTCATTTAAAAGTACTGAAGAAAAAAATCATTAGCACTGCATATTTTTCATTAGAATTATATATTTTTCATTAGACCTAGTATTGTATAATTTTTTATTACTATAATTTTTTATTAGTATTGTGTAATTTTTCGTAAGTATTGTATAATTTTTCATTAACAGAGTCTAATTTTTCGTAAGTATTGTATAATTTTTCATTAACAGAGTATAATTTTTCGTAAGTATTGTATAATTTTTCATTAACAGAGTATTATTTTTCGTAAGTATTGTATAATTTTTCATTAACAGAGTATAATTTTTCATAAGTATTGTATAATTTTTCATTTCTATTGTTAGTGATCTCACCCATTTTATTCCAATAATTTTAGAGTGTATCTTTGTCAGTTATTTCCGAGAGTTTGTGTGTATTTTGGACTGTACTGTGTATACCAATCAGTTATGTGTCGCCCACTACTCCAGTTCTTCGTGTTATATTTTCTGGAAGTCTTAGCCATTACATGAACCGGTAATTTCATCTGTAATGATAATAGTAGGGATCTATACTATACCACCCCCTTTTTTATTTATTAGGGGATGGTATAGTATATACCGCTACTATTATTTTTACAGACAAAATTACCGGTTCATGTGTAGCTATATCGAAATCTCGGGGGAAATCTTGAAGTAGATGATATTCCACGTTTCTCAGTTGATTTTTCTTCCTTCTGGATCTGCCGCACAATTTCCGTGAAGTCCAGATCTTATAAAGGACAATATCATGTGTAATCATGTTTTTCAAATGAATCCAATGCACCCCTTTTCGACAATACGCGGGGGAATGTTTTACGACATTAATTCTTCTCATTCACAAAAGTCTGTAACTTTAGATTCATACGGCATGGGTGAGTGGCGGGTCTGTCTCACACGGAAGGAACAAAGACAGGATCCGGGTGTGGCTTAGAGACCGCCAGTATAGACCGCCTAATAAACATACACTCAAAGAATTAAAGATATCTTAAATCATTTGAAGATATCATCAATTCAATTATTGCGCGCAACAATTCAATTAAAAATTAATTCTTCAAATAATTAGTATCTTCAATTTTGTTTATTGCGCGCATTGATTTAATTGGTAATAGCATCAATTATTCTGCTGAATTGATGCGTGCTATAGTTTAATTGTTGCTCTCTTCAAATTAATTCATGTTAACAACTGAAGGGGTGCCGCTACAATTCAATTGAAGAGCTGTAATTCAATTAATGCGCGTAATAATTGAATTAATGCTCCATTTCCATTGAATTGTGGCTCGCATGCATTTATTAATGCACGCAATAATTGAATTTGATGTGCACAATAATTGAATTAATGCGCGGATAAATTCAAACTTATCTTCAATTATTTGAGTTCATGTTAATTTGGCGCTCCATACTCCAGTAGGTTAATTAAGAGCCGGGCCCTGGGTGCGAGGTTAAGAGGCGGGCCCTGGTAGGGATGCAAGGTTAAGAGGCGGACCCTGGTATGATGCAAGGTTAAGAACTGGGCCCTGGGTGGAGGTTAAGAGGCGGACCCTGGTAGGGATGCGAGGTTAAGAGGTGGGCCCTGTGCTGGTAGGGGTGCGAGGTTAAGAGGCGGGCCCTGGTAGGGGTGCGAGGTTAAGATCCGGGCCCTGGTAGGGGTGCGAGGTTGAGAGGCGGGCCCTGGTAGGGGTGCGAGGTTAAGAGGCGGGCCCTGGTAGGGGTGCGAGGTTAAGAGGCGGGCCCTGGTAGGGGTGTGAGGCTAAGATCCGGGCCCTGGTAGGGGTGCGAGGTTTAGAGGCGGGCCCTGTAGGAGTGCGAGGTTAAGAGCCGGGCCCTGGTAGAGGTGCATGCAAGCAATGACCCTCAGAACTGTGTTTTTGTTGAATGTGAAAATATGTGGTAAAATGGAGCAAAAACACACCCTTCCTACTGTCTCTCGGGAGGAGATGATGTTATGGCTCAGCTTATGAAGGAGGTATAGACGTTAGTTAAAACACCTTTGGACGTCACAAAGAAAGACGCCGAGAGAGAGAGAGAGAGAGAGAGAGAGAGAGAGAGAGAGAGAGGTGTGTTACATAAATACGTTTAAGCAGGTAAAATATAGATACATGTATTATTGACTTGTATGTTATTTTTAAACGCAACAGCTGAAAATCACCCGACCTTGACATGTCTCAATATTTTGTGATGATTTCCATTTGAACGGTGGTATAGGAAAATAGCTGTCCAAGGACAAACTCTAAACGCAAAAAATAAACCATCATGTAATAAAGGTAAGCGTTATTTATTACACTTATTCAAATAACAGGTAAAAATCAAACTCCAATAATTTCAACAATGCCGCGAAGTAGATCGCGAACACAGGCACTCGTGAATATTATGTTTACGGGAAGACAATTTTTTTATTAGGCCTATAGATATTTAAAACGTCGAGTGCCTGTCAATCTAATTAAAATTAGATCCTTTGATCCGCTCATCTACTATCGCTACACAAGTAGCGATAGTAGATGAGCGGATCAAAGGATCTAATTTTAATTAGATTGAGTGCCTGTGATCGCGAAGTTTGTGGAATGAATTTATTCACACACGGACAGACAGCTCTAAAACCGGATGTAACTAGAGTGAAGCAAAATGTACCAATGACAAGCAATGGATTTCAATAGAAACGAAGCAGAAAATATTCAGTGAATGTAAACATTTGTCATTATCAACTTTTAACATCGCACCGAGGTACTGCTCACCAGCTACCGGCACATAGGTACAGACAATTTAATGTGAAAACAACGATGAATAGACTTTCAAACTTATTCTAACGTAAATTAGTATTTAAATATACATCTATTTAAAACATCAACTAAAATAGTCGTGTAACAAAAAGCAGTAGCTGTGACTTAGTTCCTGTAGTCAGTGACAACATAAATGACTGATGTTTTTGGATGCTTGTTCACTTCCGGCTGCATCACTGTCATGAATGACTTTCACATCGCCTTGGTGTAATATCCCGTCTGCTTAAACGTACAATTACTTCATGTATTCGATCACTTTCAAAACATTTGAACCACGCAACGCGACCCATAACTTCCCTCCATCGTCCAAACCCAGCCCTATAGGTTTATCTAGTCCACAGTCCTCCACACATTTCAGAAACTGTCCGTTCTGGTCTAAGATGTGCAGACAGTCATTGTTTTCATCGGTCACAATGATCTGACTGATGGAGTCTGTTACGATCTGCCTGGGGAGGAACGGTGCTCTTTTCTTGGCCGGTGAACCGTCGTATCGAAATCGGATGCTTCCGGTCCTGTCCGCCACTAAAACAGCGCTAGCTCCAGTGTCAGAGACGCATATGTCACCATTGTTATTCTCAGCCAAGTACAGTAATCCTCTAAAGATAGGATTCCCGCCTTTATCTTTGTATATTTCTTGTTTCACTGTCTGTTCCTGATATTGAACAAGTTTGAAGTTCCTTTGATTTGTATCACACATACAGACCAGTATGTCGTCTGCTCTGGTGCAGCAGAGACTCGCAGGGTGCCAACCTATCGGCGCGGTAATCAGTATTTCTGTATTATCGTATCTCACAATGTTCACGGTTCTGTCGTCACCATCACTGAAGAGAAGGTCTCCCCGTCTGGTCACTGTCATCCCGCTCAGCCAACCAGTGAACGTCTTTTCAGCACCCAGGAACGACCCACGTATGTCAAAGAGTCTGATGGTATTGTCTGGATTAATAATCCAAGCTTCATCTGTTCCGACACAGGCCACCCCCAGTGGAGACCCGTGTTCTGTAGGAATGGTTGCAATTACTCGGACTCTGTCCAGAAGATCGGTGACGGCGAGACTGGTCAGCGACGTCCGGGTCAGTCTTGCTTTGTATTCTCCTAATTCTACACGGTGTTCTCGCTCCAGGACAATGTTTGTTTTTAGTTCAGGAATTGTAACATCAATATGTGTAGCGATGTTCCTGTAGTCGTCCAGTTTTGATTTATAACTTGCAACCTCATCAACTTTATTTGACTTTAAGATTTCTTTATTTTTGTTAATAATTGATTTTACTTCCTGTTCTAAACCTTGAAGGCGGTATTGATGTCTTTTAAGAGTTGTAAGATCGTCTTCTTTCATGGAACTTATGGAAGAATGTATTGCATCAAAAATTTGGTCCACCTCTTGGTGCCAAGTTGTTCTCAGGTGTTCAGATTCTTTTTCTAATTCTCCATATTTCTTTGCGGTCTTGGTTATCATTGGTTCGACATCTGCAATGCCCTTAAGAAATCGTGGACTGAAAATGGACTCCAGTTCTTGGGTGTCTCTCTTTATTTTTTCTTTCTTCTGTCGTACAACTTCCGCTATGTTAGTGTAACCGTCGATGACATTGTGGCCGGCATGAGGACCACTTACACAGCTGAAGCACACGGAGACACCACACTGCTGGCAATGACCTTCGCATCGGAGAGTGGGGTGAGACTCGCACAGAGAGAACACGAGACGTGCTGTGCGGTCCTTGAATGAAACGATGTCGTGTGAGAGAGACTGGGAGTCTTCTATATGCTTGTTGATACATGCCCCACACAGACTTGCATGGCAGCTGTTACAGAACCGCTGGGTGGGGTTAACACAAAGGTCACAGGTGATTACATCCTGTGCCCAAGTGGAAGAGGAGGTAGCCATCTTTCTACTAAAATAAACAAAACTATACATCATTTTCATTGATTAATTATGAAATATTGCTTTTCAAAAATAATTTTCCTTACCGATCTACTTTGTATCAACTTTCGATTTATCATCTCTTCCTTGAAATTCGTGTTGAATGCATAGGTGCCTAGTGAATGCATCATTTCCGCGATGTGTGGCAGTTTCCCGGCATTTATAGGACATGTGTGCCTTCCCATTAGCAATGAACACTTACTCGACCTGCAGAAACCTTCACATCTACGGAAAACATACACCATAAGTTTACATTCTGATTTTGCGCGATCATCAAATTATAAATCCTTAGGCATGTCGCACTTGATCTGCATGATAAGGAGATGATCGACCAATGGCAGACCGAATATTTCGCTGAATCTAAATTCACTACATAACTTTGGGAATGGATCAAGGATTTCTTTGGTGGGTCTTGACATTTACCAGACAGGTCAAAAGAACATATATAAGTAGTATACATTCACAAGACATCCTGCACAGTGCAAGGGAGAGAAAGGACCGATAACTCTGTGGAAGACAATGGGTCCTTTTCATCAGTTGTCGTTAGAGGGCGATTCCACAAATTTGAGACAAATTGCATATATAGTAGGAAGTTGATAATATTTTATGTTTATCCTCATTCTAACATGGTCTGATATGTTCTGCAACATATAAACTCACCTATTTCAATGTTGATCGCGGGTCAAATTAAACAGATTTGATTACATTAGATATAACCGCAGCAATCGAAAGACACAAATTATTTGATTTCCTGTAATCTTGAAAAAATAAATAAATTTAGCACCAGTTTAGAGAAAATATACAATATATGCATATATGATAATTGAATGATTTTAGTATGTATTATTATTCACTAATAGTCCAATAAAGCTTCAGATTTCAAAAATTGCACCTTCTGCAATATGAAATAACCGATATTTTGTTGTGATGGGATATTTAGATAATGCCAGTAGTGAAAATAAATATGTCATGTAACCATTCATGTTACTAACGGTTATTTTTTACTTATATATAGTAATTTTACATGCAGAAAAGAATGAAGTACTCCTCACCAAAACTGTGGTACGCCTTACCACTCGAATTACGCCAAGCCAAATCCACCGTGTACAACCCCACATTTGGAGGTGTGGAATAGTGACCTTAGGGGGTACGGAATTAGTGTTTTACTAGACAAGTTGACATATTTAGCTTGGTTACAGCTATAGAGATAAAACTAGTCTTATATTAACATACGACGGAACACAGTGATGTCCCCGCTTTCTCTTACTCGTTTCCCACCTCGCAGTTTGTGTTAGAAATAGGTGAACACTTCAACAATATTTGGCAACCACACGTAAGGATGCAAATTTGATCGATATTTGGCGAAATTTTCAATTATACTGCCACTCCACATAATATAACTGATACGCATGGTTTCTGCACATAACGCTGTAGCAGATACTTCTATGATTTCCGAAATTTCACGTCAAATGAATGGTCAAAACTTCAATTTTAGTGTGTGCCACTAGGGGTACAGCTTTCATTGGAGGTAGGGGGCAATGAACCAATCTCTAAGTTATTGGTTTTTAAGGAAATATAAAACATTTTCAAAAATACACATGGATCACAGCAATGAATTTATTCAGACTTACACCTATGTTTTCTTTTTGCGTTCTTTTAAATTACCACACATAAATGTTTCTTATACAAAACGCTATTAATGTTTGGTATTAAACACAGTAACCCTTTATCCATAACCACGTATTTTCATGCATGTACGAAAGGATCTAATGTAAAATGAATAATGTTATTTAAATTTTGATTGTGAAAATTCAACTTGTATAAAATATACTTGTCTATTTATGGGTATAATTCAGTTGTTGATTGTCTTTAGATGAAAGAATAAATGGTTTTAATACGACATTGGCCCGGTATTTTTCTAAAATATGAAATTGTTGAACCCACTAATATCTTGTCTTCTTTTGTTTGGCCAATCGCTCTTGAACCACCCCTAAAATACAAGAATTTAGCGTTGTAAAGTCTATATCCAACATTCCAAAACCTCTTTGTAACTAGCTTGTGTCACATATTGCTACTATTTTAGGTCACCTGAGTCGTTAGTCTATATCCAACATTCCAAAACCTCTTTGTAACTAGCCTGTGACACATATTGCATTAGGTCACCCGAGTCGTTAGTCGTCGTCCGTTAGCAAGTTTACATGTTTGAATTCTTGAAAGCTACAAGGCCAATTGTTATCATTTTGTGGTGTGGAACTTCTTTAGGATAGGAGGAATGTAAATTGTGAAATTCGTTATCTAAGCTCCCAAAATTGCTATAACAAATGCCAAATTTTCAAAAATCTTCTTCTCTACTCCCACACATGTGTGAGAAAAAACAAATGCATGGTTATGATGTACATGAAGCCCTTTACCAATAATGTGAAATTCACGGCCCCTTAGTCAGGGGTTCAGTCTCTAGGGTGGGGCAAGTTTGGCCATTTATTATAGCTATGTTAAATCTTTAAAAATCTTCTCTACTCTCAGTCCTGATTCAGAAAAATTAAATGCAAGGTTGTGATGTTCATGGACATCTCTATTGTGAAAATCATGGCCCCTGGATTAGGGGTTTAGGCCATAGGGTGGGGCCAATGTGGCTCTCTAGTGAAAACGTATCAAATATTCCTTCTTTACTCTCAGACATACGAGAGGAAACGCAAAAGGTATGGCCTATGTAAAGGCTTTGGTACTCGGGCGACCGTTAAGGCCTGTGGGGCTCTTATCTGAAGAGTAGAATCAGATCGCCTGCAAAAACAGCGAGTGCACTAGTGTGATTAATATTTGTTCCTCTATTGCAATGTGGATCTTTAACAACAAACTTTAGGCCAAAATGAAATATGTGTGTTTCCTATTTCACTCCTAAATATATTTAGGTAGGGTTGTTAGGTAAAAAATTTATTTCATTAAAACATTTTATTTGAAATCTTAGTTTTTGATACGCTTTCAATACAGGTCTATATACATTACAAATACTTTTCACACATTTTGAAGATCAATTAATAGTAGTTTTAATGTAAATCGGAGAAACTCGAATGCAAAATGAAAAAAAAATCCAAATTCAGGATTTCTATTTTCTTTCATATACATGTATATTTTCAATAAATTATTTAGGATCGGCAACGAAAGGGTAGGTGGGGTCGGGAAACCGGAAACACATACATTTTATTTTGGCCTTATTAGAAATATATGCAAATTGTGACTGGATTTTGGTGTAAACACCACATATTTTTCAGTTGTATAAAGACGAGTGTCCATTCCCTTTTTGTTGCTATCATATCTTGGTCATATTGCCCACTGCAGCCTTTTTTATTTTGGTGTACGTGTATGTTTTAACTTTCTTTTCGGTAGGTGTAACCAGCGTTTACTTTTTCTTCATGTCATCACCCTGCAGTTCAATAGTAAAATCAATTATAATTGAACTGAGAGTCTAAGAGATATCTCTTTTACTTTGAGAAATATCTCCTTCACTTAAAGAGATATCTCTCTAAGAATTCATAGAGAGATATCTCTCAAAGTATAGAGATATCTCTTTAATCGTTGAAAAAGAGATATCTCTCAAAGAGAAAGAGATATCTCTTTCCAATATTTTTATTAGTTTGAATATTTAAGTAATTCTCGCTAAAACGGAAGCCCGCCAAAGCAAATCTTACCATGATGGCTGGGATGTTGCTAAAACGCGGAACGGAAAATGGAACGGAACGGAAAATATATGCAACAATGTTATGAGGAGGTCAACATTTTGCAAATCAAAAGCCTTATTATGAACAAGGGATGCAGAAATTACAGAGAGAACAGGAAGTCATCCTCAGAATCCACCATTTCATATTGATACCTCATGCTAATGCATTATTATGTATTCTGACACGGTGTGCTTTGTGGATGAATGTACTAAAAGGCGCTTGCTTGATAATTTGCATAGTAAGTTTTAATAAAAATATCAAGCAAGCGCCTGTTGGCACCTTCTTTTTCCCCGGCTTTGTCATCTCTCCCCCCAGATTTTGACAGTATGTTGTTTCACAAATGAAGAAAAAATAAGTAAGGTAACATACTGAAAAAGACTTGAATAATAATTCAACCCCTTTCAAATTTATTTACTTTATTCTGGCTGGTATAGAAAGAAAATATTTATGAGCCCATCCAATGAATAAAAGGTACACCCCCCCCCCCCCCCGAAAACAACATTGTAAAAGATAAAATAATTTTTTTTAACAATTTCCCCCAAACATAGCCTTTTTAAATCGAACGTGCTTTTAATCGAACTACATATGTATAAGATAACTGAATTTGAATTTAGTTCTACACCTGGTACAATACACATTTATGTATCACATCAAGTTTTAAAGCGAACAAGTCCGGTAAAGAAAAACGTTTTGCCTCATTTGGGATGAATCTATGTCAAAGTTCGTACATTTACCGATACTATGTATGTCCATCCTCTAATATTCACTCCACTTTTCATATTGTATACACCTTTTTTTGTTTATACTTTGTTATTGAATATGTATTATGCTGATGATTAAAGCCAATAAACAATACAATACAAGAGGAATTAACAGATTTATTTCATAATACACATTGTATATGAAATAGCTAAAAAGCTAACACAGAATGTATGCTTGAATGGAATTAAAAGTAATCTCATTATTAATCCAAATGTTAAGCTATACAAGTATTTAGTTTAAAATTAACTGCCAGGAATCCTCCCTATTTAGGATTGGAGTGCTGCGGTTACTAAATCTCCTGTTAGTTAAAAAATGATAAATCAAACAAAAGATGTTTAACTTGTTGACTAAATAAGATCATGAATTATTATTGTTTTATACATATCACACTCCCTGTTGTAAGTACACACATTCACGGTATTATGTGTAAATACATGTACATGTGTGTAAATGACGTTTTGCCACGGGGGGGGGGGGGGGGGGGGGGGGGTATAAACCACGTGTGTTCTTTTCATTCTCTTCCCATAGGTGTCACTCGCTAACACCTCTGTCATTGCCGAAATTCTTGTAAAATGCCTGTAAATTCTTATACTAACGTTTAACTAAATTCGCTTAATCAATTTATGATGCAAGATAAAGTTGTCTTATCGGTTGTAAACAATTCCCAAATTGTTGATTTTAATCAAATCTTACCTTCATTAATCATTCTAATTCTAAAATTCCGTTCCGTTTCGTTTTCCGTTCCGCGTTTTAGCAACACCCTGATGGCTGCAGATTTAGCTTTTACCGCATGTGACCGCATGTGAAATGTATACATGATTGTACAGGTAACAAAAAAAACAAAACAAAGACAATAAATTGATGAAATATGCGAGGTAGACTATATTTCGCCTCTCGGAAACTTGACAATATTACCCCAACCACCTCTTCAACCTTTCCCGCCATTTGTACGCTAGAAGTATTTTGCTTGGTTAAAAGAATAGGGTTACATAATTTCAATGACAATGCGACAGGGAGAAGTCATTATGATCACCGAGGGGAAAATCTAAAGAGATATCTCTTTTGATTAAAGAGATATCTCTTTTTGAAAATTTAAAGAGATATCTCTCTAACTTAAAGATATATCTCTTTTTACATTGTTGGAGAGATATCTCTTTACGCTAGAGAGATATCTCTTTCTCGCTGAGAGATATCTCTCTAGCTTTGAGAGATATCTCTCAAAGAGAAAGAGATATCTCCCAAGCGTAGAGAGATATCTCATTTGTTGAAAGAGATATCTATTTTGGTTAAAGAGATATCTCTCTAACTTACAGAGATATCTCTTTAACCAATAAATAGTAAAAGGGCTTGCCATACTTTACTGATGTTCCTTTAGACTCCAATGCCACTATAAGATCATGTGATCCCATTATGTCGCCACCTTCATTGACAAATGGCTAACGACGATGCTTCTGTCGCGTCGATGCCGGATGGTGCACAAAAGGTGAAGATTAACTCATATAAAACAAAGTAATATCTTCTTACCATGAATTACCTTCAAGAGTGAACTATATATTCTAATGTAGGCATGTTGCAAAACGCAACACTGAGACCGCCACGGTGGCCTAGAGGCAAATCTCGGCGGAGATTCGGTTTGGCTGATTATCTGGACTTGGGTGACAATGCTGTTCGCTTCAAATAAGTGATTTGACTGTTACACTAACTCTCTATCACGCGAACAGCAGTGTCATATATAAAGTGCACACTAATTGCTAGAACCGGCCGCTGAAAGTAAATTTCCAGACATGTATTATGAAGGACTGCTCCGAGATTCGGTGAAGGCGTCAGTCTAAATATTCAGCTAAGCCGAATCTCAGCCGAGATTAGCCTAGAGGTCAGAACGTTCGTCCCGCATGCGGAAGGTCGGGATTCGAATATATAACAGGTAGTGACAGTTCCATCGGCATCAGGTGTGAATGTCACGGGTCCTCGTAGTTAGAATAATCTAACTGTGTCTCGGGACAGGCCCTCCGTAGGGCATTATCACTACGGGGGTCATTTTTCGACGTCGAAAAGTGACCCCCGGTCATTATTCGACGTAGAATAATGACCCCTTTTGCCCGTAGAACAAATGTCTTCTTAAAAAAATCAGTCCATGCATTTCACGTTTAGAAAAATGACCTCCGTAGAATAATGACCCCTTGTAAATTTTATTAAGGATTATTTCTCTGGTAATGCCTAAGGGAGACAGTCCAACATTGTCATATTATAAGTAAATCTATCATTCATATGAAACGTAACCAGATTAAAACATATTAGGAATTTTAATTTGGTGGTGGTAGGGGGGGGGGGGGGACTTTACACTTCCCTTATCACTTTTTTTTTTTTTTTTTTTTTTTTTTTTTTTTTTACACTTTATATACTTTGCTTGTATGCCATTTCCTACTGACTTCATTAATCAAGTTTCATGTATTTTCTTGTCTCCCGAAGAAAATTTTGAAGAATTCAAGATTCTGACCCCAGGGTGGGGCCAAACTTGGAATATAGTTTTTATGTGTAAAACATTTGAATAACATCTTCTTTAGTGCTAGCCTATCGATACTAAATTGCAACTACCGGTAAATGGATATTTAAAAAGAACGGGGGTAGTCCTTTACCAAAATTGTAAATTTGATGATCCCAGGGTTTGGGGTTTAGGTATCAGGGTGGGGCCAAAATGGTCATGCAGTTATTAAATGTGTGAACAATAGAATATTTTTAACTTCTTGATAGTTACCTTTCCAATTCTTTTCAGATTTGATACGAAGCATCTTTGGGACAAGGGGGACATAAATTGTAAATATGAGGACTCTTGCACCTCTGGGACCCTAGGAGGATAACAAAAACTGCCAAAAATTTACCAATTTAAAAAAATCTTCTTCTTTACAACCGCACATGTGTAAGGAAAACTAAATACATGGTGATGTAAAGCAGGAAGGCCTCCACCAACTTTCATGATCCCTATGATAGGGTTCTGATCTAGTGTTTATGTGTAAAACACTTAAATTTCATCTTCTTTAATGCTATTGATACTAAAGTATTTAGAAGTAGGTCATCCTTTGCCAAAAGTGTAAATTGCATGATCCCAGGAGTAATGGTTTTGGTTACAGGGTGGGGCCAAATCTATTATAATGATTATTGTCTTTTTCATTTGAAAGACTTAATTCTTTATGTTTGCTGATATGGTATAAAATCTAAGTGCATATTTAGGAAAAGCAGGAAAGGGTGTACCAAAATTGTGGATTTTTCAGCCTTATGGTTTTGGCTTTAGGACAGGTCCAAATTAGTCGTATCATGTTAATGTAAACATGATACATGTATATTGTATTATGCAGAGTCTTTCATCAATATAGGCACTTTCAGGGGCATTTAAGTTTTAAGATCACATTTTGTTTTATACTATTGGTAAATATTAGAATTTAGCGTACGTAGATATGCAGAACTGGAAAGTTTTTTCCTTTTAGATTTCATAGCCCTTGGCACTAGTGATACTCAAATGACCAATAAGGCCTGTGGGCCTCTTGTTTACGTTATATAATCGGTGTGTAAACAATTTGTTGCATTGCTGATAGCCTTTACTTTCTCAATTTTTTGTAGAAAAACCATTTCTAGATGCTAATAATTAAATGCATGTTTTGGCGATGCATGTAAAATTTGTTACCTTAAAATTGATTTGTAAAATCAAAATAATTTTGCATTTATTTGAACCATGAAGAAAATAAGTGATTTTTAACGTCAAGAAATGTCAGATTACATACATACAAAAATTTAAGGGAACAACTCTTCTACAATTACAGTTCAATTTTCATCAATTGTCACTACTATACTAATATTTTGTAAAATTTTAAACTAGATAAAGCATCAAAACTTGCCCGCTATCAAACTGGCATCCAATTTACTGATTGCATTCGAGTTTAACAATCTCACGTTTACAGGGTGAGATAAAGTTTTGTAAAATTAAAAAATAATAATAATAATAAAAGTATAGTCCATCATTAATTGTTTTATACTGTCTCCCCTTTCAACAAACATTACCCAGAAATATACTCTTTATGTATGCTTTTTACTTGATTTCATTTGTTTTTATCAATACATGTAGGGTTTTATTGAAAAATGAAAACCATTGGAACAAATCATTTGTACATGTAAATATTCAGTTTTAACAGGAATGCTGCTGTCTAAATCCACCACTGATGTTTAATTTCACTGCTGTCTAAATCCACCACTGATATTTAATTTCACTGCTGTCTAAATCCACCACTGATGTTTAATTTCACTGCTGTCTAAATCCACCACTGATGTTTAATTTCACTGCTGTCTAAATCCACCACTGATGTTTAATTTCACCGCTGATATTTAATTTTCTTCACTTGTTTGTTTCTACGTTGAGCAACAAACAGATTGTCGTTTGTATCTATACACAGTCCCCAGGGATCACTCAGTCCACAGTCTATGTAACGGAGGAACTGTCCGTCCTGGTCTATGATGTGGACACAGTCATTGTTATCATCAGCTGTAAGGATGTGACTCTGACTGTCTGTGGTGATTCCTCGTGGATAGAATGGTTTGTTCTGTGGAGCAGGAGTATGTCCAGTGTACCTGAATCTCAGTTTCCCGGCCTGATTGACCACCACTACTGCTTTAGCTGTCGTGTCAGCCACACAGATATCCAGGTTCCTGTTCTCACTAATGAATTTAGTGCTATAATCACCAGATGAATAGAGAGGATGACCCTGATCATCAAACTGAATGGTTTGTGTCACTGTGGAGGAAGAGTAATGCACAACTTTGTATTGTTTTCCATCATCACTGTTCATGGTAACCAGGAGATCATCAGAGGAGGTACTGCAGACATTGCGAGGTCTCCACCCCTGTAATGTGATCATGGTCTGTATCTCTTCATTCTTCACAATGTTCACAGTTCTATCACTGTCATCAGTATAAACCAGAGCCCCACTGTTTGTCACTGCTATGTCCCATGGAGTGTTTCCTGACCTGGTTGTGATTGACTTGAGTAGTGATCCCTGTTTAATGCTGTAGAGTTTCATGTTACCAGTTCCATCTGTCCAGATTTCTTCATCACTTAGACAGGCCACATCGTAAAGGTATCTATCATACTCGGTGTGTATGGTGGTGACAGTCTGTGGTTCATCAAGCAGCTGTTTGATGACAGGAGCGGATGCAGCTTCTGGGGATTTCTGTGTTGTCTTTATACTGTAACCATGTTCTTCTGATCGGACAGAAATTGATGATAAAGTTCCAAACAGTTTACTGAGTTCTTCTTGAATTCTTCCTGGGTTGAATTTAGGTAAAGATGGCAGAATTTTGTGTGGAAGATTTTTGTATTCCTCTACATTAGGCATAAGACTGAATACTTTTGAAATGTCATTAGAGTCCAAAGCAACATCCATCGAATTGATTTCATCATTGATTTCAGAGATTTTCTTGTTAACTTCGTCCAGATGTTTCTGTAGAGTGTGTAACTGTGTGGTTTTCATCTCCTCTACTTCAGATTTCAGTTTCTGGACGAGTTTGTCAATTTCTCTGTGCCAGTCCTCTCCATGTTTTGTTATGGCTGTTGAGAGATCTCCATATTTCTTTTCTAACCAACTCATTCTGTTTTGTATATCAGATAAAATGTCCTGGTAGGTTGGATAAATTGTTTCATTTAACTCATTTTTCTCTTTATTGATCTTTTCTTTCTTTTCCCCCAATACTTGCAATATTTTTGATAATTCGTGACCTAAATGTTGACTTGATGCCAGACAGGTACTGCAGACTGAAATGTGACACTGATTACAGTACATCTCACATCGTTCTTTTTCATGAGAGGTACACCCAGGGTAGAGGAGGGTGGAATTCCTGTCCTTGACATCAACAATTCTGTGAGGCTTTGAGAGGTCGGCAGAGAAATGTTCCCCCACGCAGGCCTTACACAGATTGACCAGGCATGTATCACAGTGCATCTGTACCAGGGCGGTCTCACACAGGTCACATCGCATCACGTCCTGGGCACTGGTACGGGAGTCCATCATCAGATCTGCTTGTGGATCTGAATAGAAATAAACAACAATGTTTATAACATACAATATCAGTATTTAACGAAAGTAAACAAAGCAACATTTAGTACACAGCAAATCATTATCAGGAAAATCTTCAGCTTAAATTTCTTTCATAGGGAACAATACCTAGATATAATGTGGCTAATTGATATGTAGGCTTTATCATTGATTTCCAGTGATTCTATTTTTAGCATATTTTATGATTGATTTTATAAAACTATGTACTTTACTTATCTTTATATACATAATTCTCTGCATATAACGTGAAACAAGAAAAATCAGATTATTACCGTAATGGCGGCTGTCCTCCCCGACAGTTATGTGTACTTTGATCATGTTATACCTGCATTATTTACCTGACAGGTGTTCATTCTTCCTGGTCTACATTTATCTGTGGATTTAAATTGTATATTGAAATGCAATCTAGAGGTTTGAGTCTGCCTAGACTGTGGTTTGATTTAGACATATGATTATACAACTTTTATTTATTAACAAATTTCCACAATAAATGCAACAAATGTATGAAGTTCAGACTTCTGAACTGAATGGGGTGTTCCTAAAAATGAATCCAGGATATAGAAATATTAGCTAGAAAAGAGGAGACAACTCTGTTTATCTTGCTGGAAGGTTTAATTGATGACAGAGTTTGACAGAGAAGCCCCAAGCACTGCTGTGCTTATAAATTCAAACACATACTACTAAAATAAGAAATTCATTGATTGTGAAAATTGACTGATACTTGGTTTGATGGTAAAGTTAGAAATTTAAATGAAAGTATACTTATCAGTCTGTGTTTGAAAATAGACACTCTTCCAGTTTTACAAGTGTAGCGGTCAGCCGGGTTTGATCACTGGTGGCCAGATAGCTCTATCAGTTGGTGGAGCACCTGACTAGAAATTCAGGGGATCCGGGTTGAAATCCCGGTCTGGTCCATTGCATTTTCTCCCTTCGTGTTGCATTAAGTGCCGTAGACCAACCCCTGGAACAGACAGATAGAAATGACAGCCAGGGGATAAAGATCCAGGGCTAATGTCTTCAAGTGTAAAGACATTTAAGGAGGGAGGAATGTAGTGGTCAGTCGGGTTTGATAGCCGGTGGCCAGATAGCTCAGTTAAAATTGGTAGAGCACCTGACGGTCTGGTCTGTCGCATTTTCTCCCTTCTTCTCTCTTCTTGTTACATAAATAAATCAATCTTGAGGATAATTGTAAAATAGATGTAATAAAACTGCTCTTGAATAAATAATGAATTAATTGTTTGATGAAGAAAGAGATAACTCTCTAGATTAATTATGTGAGGGTGGGGGAGCCTGATGTTTCATGGAAATGTAATATCGGAGTGGAAACAAGAAAGTTTATGGCTGGACTGGCTATTGAACCCATCACCCCTGCATTACTAGTCAGGTGCTCTAACCACTGAGCTATCCAGGCAGATATCCATATAGCTCTAGCTACTACATTCCTCCCTCCTTAAATTGTCTTCACCATAAAAAACACATGACCCAGGTTCTTTTTGGGAGGACTTTCACCTGAAGTCTAGTGGTGATCCACTGCACTAAATGTAATATAGGAAAGGAGAAAAATTGTGACTGGAGGTGAAATTGAACCCTGAACCCCTGTAGTGCTAGTCAGGTGCTCTAACCACTGCAGCTATCCAGGTCGATATCCAAAGTCCATTTAGCCCTAACTACTACTGTACAGAAGTAATCCCCATAATATAGCACTTGTTAGGGCCCAACCATATGACAGGTGCCCTGTAGAAAAAATCACTGTCTGTTCGTCTGTCAACACTTTCTCAATTTAAAAGAATTTTGGGACTTAATTTTTTTTAATATCAATAAGATAACAGCACTTTCTGTCATGCTTGCCTCTAATATTCATTGTGGGGTCCTTTCTGACTTGTTAGTTTTGTATTGACACTAATTTTTATTGCAATCAGTCAGTGTCCATCTTCATATCATCTGTCGTGCATAATTACTACATTGAACATGTTTAACTCACTCTGCTAGGAATTAATTTTGGTGTTGATTTGCAAAATATACCTATTAAACTAAATTATGATCCAAAGTTAGTAAAAATTAAATCTATTCTGTAGATAAATGGGGGGAAAGACATATAACTCACATAGAGAGATATCTCTCACTTAGAGTGACATTAATGATTCTCATCTTCTACACAATCTATTAGAAGTGATTGATTGTATATTCTTTAACGTCCCTCCCAAGAATTTTTCACTCATATGGAGATGTCACCATTGCTGGTGAAGGGCTGTAAAATTTAGGACCTATATACTCGGCGCTTATGGCCTTTGAGCAGGGACTCCTGGGATCTTTATCGTGCCACACCTGCTGTGACACGACGCCTCGATTTTTATGGTCTCATCCGAAGGGCCGCCACCCCATTTATCCACCCCCCCCCCCCCCCCCCCCGACGGGAACACAATCTCAAGAACACGGAGTACATATTTTATCTTCTAATTCTTCTCCTATGTATCTTTTTTACTTTGAGGAGATATCTCTTATGCTTAGACAGATATCTCTTATGCTTAGACAGATATCTCTTATACTTAGACAGATATCTCTTTCACTTTGAAAGATATCTCTTCCACTTAAAGAGATATCTCTCTCACTTAAAAAGAGATGTCTCTTTTACCCTGAGAGATATCTCTTTTACTTTGAGAGATATCTCCTTCACTTAAAGAGATATCTCTCTAACAATTCTTAGAGAGATATCTCTCAAAGTATAAGGGGTATCTCTTTAATCATTGAAAAAGAGATATTCCTCAAAGGGAAAGAGATATCTCTTTCCAATATTTTTTTATCAGTTTGAATACTAAGAAATTCTCCCTAAACTGGAAGCCTGCCAAAGCAAATCTTACCATGATGGCTGCAATTTCATGCAAAGATTTTGCGTTAATTTACCGCATGTGAAGTAACAAAAAAAAAAACCAAAGATAATAAATTGATCAAATATGTGAGCTAGACTGGATTTACATTTACAGCCTCTCGACAACTTGATAATGTTACCTTTTCTTTCATCTTTACCTAGAAGTGTTTTGATTGGTTAAAAAATAGGGTTACATCATATCAATGCCAATGCGACAGGGAGAAGTCATTATGACCACCAGGGGGAAAATCTGTTTAAATTAAAGAGGTATCTCTTTTAAAAATTTAAAGAGATATCTCTCTAACTGAAAGAGATACCTCTATTTACATTGATAGAGATATCTCTTTATGCTAGAGATATATCTCTTTCTAAGATATCTCCCTAGCTTTAAGAGATATATCTTTATCAATGTAAAAAGATACATATGTCTCTTTTGTTTAAAGAGATATCTCTTTTGTTTAAAGAGATATCTCTTTTGGTTAAAGAAATATCTCCCTAACATAGAAAGATATCTCTCTAATTTACAGAGATATCTCTACAACCAATAGAGATATCTCTCTAGTGTAAAAAGATATCTCTCTTATTGAAAGAGATATCTTGTTTTTTTTAATAAATAGTAAAAGGGTTTGCCATAGATATATCCATTACTATGGCAAACCCTTTTACAATTTATTCGAAAAATAAGATATCTCTTTAAATTAAAGAGATATCTCTTATTTTAAAGAGATATCTCTTTAAAATGAGAGATATCTCTTAATCTTAAGAGATATCTCTCTAAATAAGAAATATCTCTTTCACTTAGAGAGATATCTCTTTCTCTTAGAGAGATATCTCTTTCACTTAGAGAGAAGTCTCTTTCATTTAGAGAGATGTCTCTTTTACTTTTAGAGATATCTCTTACACTAACGCTAACACCTCTGTCATTGCCAAAATTTCGAAAATTCTTGTAAAATGTCTTGTAAATTCTTATACTAACGTTTAACTAAATTCACTTAATCAATTTATGATACAAAATTTAAAGAGAAAATTGTTGTAAACAATTCCCAAATTGTTGATTTTAATCAAAATGAATCCCCCCCCCCCCCCCCCCCACCGATTTTTACCGTTATCTTATACATTAATCATTTTGATTCTTAAATTCCATTCCGTTTCGTTTTCCGTTCGGTGTTTTAGCAACACCCTGATGGCTGCAATCCCGTGGGAAGATTTTGCTTTTACCGCATGTGAAATGTATACATGTACAGGTAACAAAAATAAAGACAATAAATTGATGAAATATGCGAGCTAGACTAGATTTTGCCTCTCGGAAACTTGACAATGTTACCCCAACCACCTCTTCAACCTTTCCCACCATTTGTACACTAGAAGTATTTTGCTTGGTTAAAAATAGGGTTACATCATTTCAATGACAATGCAACAGGGAGAAGTAATTATGATCGCCGGGGCGAAAATCTAAAAAGATATCTCTTTAGATTAAAGAGATATCTCTTTTTGAAAATTTAAAGAGATATCTCTCTAACTTGAAGAGATATCTCTTTTTACATCGATAGAGAGATATCTCTTTATGCTAGAGAGATATCTCTTTCTCTCTGAGAGATATCTCTCTAGCTTTGAGAGATATCTCTCAAAGAAAAAGAGATATCTCCCAAGCGTAAAGAGGTATATCATTTGTTTAAAGAGATATCTCTTTTGGTTACAGAGATATTTCCCTAGCGTAAAAAGATATCTCTCTAACTTACAGAGATATCACTTTAACCAATATAATATCTCTCTTTTATCTTATTTTATGAATAAATAGTAAAAGGGCTTGCCATACATTACTTATTGTAAAGAATTAGAAAAGATATTCTCCTCATTTATGGATTGGTCCAACTCATGGAGTAAAAGAGGATGTAAGGTGGTCTTAAAATGAAAATTTAAAATCGTTCATCATGAAATTGTTTTGGATAAGGCATATCTTACATCTCTACAAATAGGGACTAAATAGGCAATTTCCTACCTAATTTTAATCTAACTAAATTCACATCCTTTGGGAGATTGAATCTTCACCTTTCATTGAATACATCAATTAATATACTTTTGAAGTCATTATTAATAAGAACAAATTTTGGATTGGCATGGATTGAGATACAGAACACTTGTACACAGTCTATATGTCTCTTTATTTTATAACTCTGTGATCCACATTGGTGGGGAAAACATTCTATGATAAACAATTATTTGACATTGGTGTCGGATACAGTCAATGATATTAAGGAAGATGGTACATTTTGGGCTTTCTATCCGAATGTGAAGATTGACTCTTGGAATATACAAGAAAGATTCTTGTATTAAAAATTAAGTCGGGTAGAATCAGTAAGTTTGAAAAGTTACCATATTCATTTATTAGAACAAATATTTACAATGTACTGAAGTGTAAGAAATCCAAATTCTATTTTAAAAATAAAACCTCCTCAGTGACAACAGGTACAATAAGATGGATTGAGCTTTTAGATCATAGATAACGGGGAATGGAAAAATATCCACAAACTACCTTTCAAAATAACTAAAGATTGCAAACTCCAGTGGTTTCATTGCAAAATAATTAACAAAGCCCGATCTAGCAACAAATTCATTTTTGTTTAAAATCAAAAAGGTATCCTCTAAAATGTGTACCTTTTGTCATTAAGAAGAAACAATAGAATATGTACTGTAGGAATGTGACTATGTTGAACTGAATTTGAACTTTATGTAAAAGATAAAGCAAACTTTGAATGAGTTTTTACCAGGAAATTGTGTATCTTGGGTATCCTTGATATAAACAGGGGTTAATTCAAAATACTCTTCTCCTTAAAGGTTGAAGTACTACATTTATACAGCAAGATGTACCGAGAAATCTTTGAGCCTTTGTTTTGCATTGTTTACTTAAAACTCTTTAATTAACAAAACACAAAATTCATACATGTACATTGCAAAAATGGTGATAAGGAAATATTTGATACCCAATGGAACAAATGGAACCTAATCTTTTCATAACTCTCTCTCTCTTTCTCAATAGAAAAGTCTGTATCGATTCTATATTTTAATTGTTATGCATATTTGTATTGTGAAATATACAGATGCTTAAAAAAAGATAACTACCATTCCAATCTTTTTAAAATCTAGTGTTTAAATAAAAAGTTAAAATCTTTGGGACAAGGAGAACATAGATTGTTAATTTCAAGAATCCTGCTCTGCTGGCCGGGGCCTTAGGAGTGGAGCAAAAACTGCCAAAAATTGACCAATTTTCAAAAATCTTCTTCATAACCGCACATGTGCATGAAAAGCTAAATGCAGGGTTCAGACTTGGGGCAGAGCCAATATGGCTATATAGTGAAAATGTATTTAATCTTAGAAAATCTTTTTCTCTACTTCCGCAGCATGAATCCTTTTAGTGTTATGTATTGTGAGAATTATTTTTGCGTATAATGATTATGACAATATCCTCCATGGCCTATATTAAGTCAGGTCAGTTGAGACTTGGGGTGGGAGCTAACTTGACCATATTATAGTAAACCTGTGTTCTATTTTAGAAATCTACTTTAATTTACTGTGCATTGTAGGTTTGTAGCAATAAACTGTATGTATGTTGTAGCTGTCTACTTAAATTGGAAATTTCATGATTCCTGGGGCAGGCCACTGATTCCAGGAGGAGGGGAGAGCAAAAATGATCATAGGGTATATTCATTTTTTTTTCCTGATTTCATTGAAAGATGAATACATATTTAGAGGAGATGATACAGCTGTCAACCAAAATTACTTCAAACTTCATGTTTCCTTCTATTGTAATTGAATGGGAATAGCGTGCATGTATATTTATTAATATCATAATGCACATTTTAGACTCCATATTGAGGCTTTTAAAATGCAAATATGAGACTCCCTGACAGGTCTATGAAACTCATGTCAAGGCCTGTGGGTCTCTTGTTTAAAAAGTAGGTCAAACTCCAGGGTAAAAAGATCAAATGCCATTGTGTACAAAGTCTTGCCATAAAGAATCTACATGTATATACAAAATATGAAATTCCCATCCAAAATAGTTCTGAATATTTTAGTTATGATTTCTTAAAAGTAGGTCAAACTCCCGAGTTCAAGATCACAAATCATGTTATGAAAATGAAAGGTTTTGCCATAAGAAATATATATATTCAAGATATGAAAGACCCCTGGGGATTCGGGTTAGAATAGGTCCTCAGTACCCCTTGCTTGTCGTAAAAGGCGACTAAATTGGGTGGTCCTTCGGATGAGATTGCAAAAACCAAGATCCCATGTCACAGTAGGTGTGGCATGATAAAGATGCCTCCCATTGAAAGTTCTCAAGGGCTGTAATCACCAAGCATAGGCCTAAATTTTGCAGCCCTTAACCGGCAATGGTGATGCCCCCAAGTGAATGAAAAATTCTCTAGAGGCACATTAAACAATATACAATCAATCAATCTACCTTAATTAAATGGTTCAGGACATATTGTATAGGTCAGATTTTCATTACAAGTAGGTTAAACTTCCAGGTCAAAGTCTCAAGATCACACACCATTGCATCACATGAAATGTCTTTCCATAAAAAATGTATATACAAAATATGAAAGCCCTAGCTGGCTTAAATAGTTCAAGAGATACATATATTTTTAAAGATTTTCCCCAAATATCAGTATAACACTTTGATCCCCCATTGTGGCCAAACCCTACACCCAGGGACCATGAATTGCACAAATTTGAATCTACTCTATGTTTGGAAGCTTTCATGCAAATTTGAACTATTTGGTTTTTTAGAAGATTTTCCCTTTATACTCAAATGTTAAAACTTTGATCCCCTATTGGGGCCATGATTTGAACAAACTTGAATCTGATATATGTTGGGCAGTTTTCATGTAAATTTCAACTTTTCTGGACCAGTGGTTCATGAGATTTTCCCTAAATACTCATGACAAATGTAAAACTATGATTCCCTATTGTGGCCCCACCCCTAGCCATGCACGAGGACCATAATTTGAACAAACTTGAATCTGCATTATGACTCAGGAAGCTTTCATGTAGAACTTTTCAGACCCAGTGGATTTTCCCTACATATAAAACTTTGATCTCCTATTGTGGCAGGGCAATGATTTCAACAAATCTGAATCTGCACTAAGCCTATGTCAGGAAACTTTCATGTAAAGAGGTATAGCGCATTTGCTGACGAAACGGCCAACTCAGAAATCTAAAGGAAAAACACCGGTTTCCAAAAATAGACTGGCGTGTTATATATAAATATAAGTCCAACATCTTTTGTTTCGTTAACCAAGATAAATAACTGCCACAGTTTAGCATTACTGACATTTATATGAGTCGTTCTTAAATCAATAAACCATTTTCCTATTTGGAATATGATGAACAGTATGTCAATATTTTCATAGGTGGATTCATATTACACAACAACCCTTTTACATATGACATTACTTAACTGACTGTCTTTTTCTGACATGACTGCAGCACCTTTAATAGATTTCATCAGTTCATTTGCCGTTGGTTGATAATTCGAGTGTTTAACTTTGCCTAAATATCATATGACAGTTGGTACATGAGTTTTTATATTTACTTTTGAGAAGTCAAACTGTATAATAGTTCTTTTCCTCCCTTGACCTATTTTTACTTATTACATGCTGTGTATTTGTGTCCTTTTTCTTGTAGTATTTGTTTAGGTTTTCGTCAGCCTGTGACATTACGGTTTGAAAATCATGTGCACACAGGAACATGTTAGTGTAAACAAACGGAACTACAGTGATCTCGAAATAAATTCCTTTACTATAAGTCGTAACTTGCAAATATTGGAAGTTATGATGAAAATGATTAATATTTGTTATATTGTATCACATTTATAACTCAAAAACACGACCCCAAAATATGAAAAGCAAAAAAAAAAAAAAAAAGATTGGGAAAATATTGGACTTTAACTCGGAATGTATGGTTTAAATGTTAAATTACTGAGCACCTAAACCACTAGGCCACCCAGGCATGTAAGTTTAAAGGTTTAACGTTTGACAGGCTGCTATATCTCAAGGTAAATTTTGAGAACGATTTTTTCATATTTTATCCATTTTCAACAAGAGGGCCACCTTAAACCAAATTTCCTCAAATGGACTTATGTACAGTCATACTCAAGTAAAACTATTTCAGTGTTTTATTTCTGGTTTAGGGTGGCCTTTTGTAACAATTTGCAATTTTGTATGCCCATTACGTTACATCTACTATATACTCTATATAATCACGGTGATGTTTATGCTTATCAAATAAAGATACTATCAACATATAGATATTTTTATTAAGTAATTTGGGTAAACAGAAGTATAAACTGACATTGTATAGCAGAATATTTGTAAAAAAAATGATATTCAAGAAATAAGTATTTATATAGGCGAAATTGCATACCAAGTGAGCTATACTCCTTTGAACTTTTCTGGTCCAATGGTTCTCGAGAAGATTTTTAATTGACCACACCCTATTTTTGCATTTATCTCCCCTTTGAAGGGGGCATGGCCCTTCATTTGAACAAACTTGAATCCTCTTCACCCATGGATGATGTGTACCAAGTTTGATTGAAATTAACAAGCCAAATGGTTCTGGAGAAGATGAAAATGTGAAAAGTTTACAGAGACAGACAATGGGTGATCACAATAGCTTGATCACTTGAGCTTTAAGCTCAGGTGAGCAAAAAAAAAAAAGGGGGGGGGGGATCACCGGCTGGTCATCATCCAACAACCACATTTTTATGGCAGTGGTAAAGGGTAGTGGAAAGATAAGTTTGAGCTGAGGAATTGAATTCATGTACTGAAGGATTACACCCCCCCCCCTTACCTCCACACACACCAACCTCATTAGGAATTGGATTTTGAGTTGAATTAAATTGTTTACGGTTTTCCAGCTTGCCAAGACTTATTCTGAGATAGCTGAAAAGTGAACTCAACTCCTGCCCCCAAAACACTGCTACGTGCTTGTACAACTGTCATGGTGAAGTATGCATAATTTTTACAATCTCTAAACTACAGATTTTGATTCAGTATTGTTGATATCAGTCCTCTCCACACAATCATATTTTGGTCAGGGAAATTTTATTATTCTTCAAAGAAAGTTTTTAATTAGAACAACATCATGACAAATGACGTGGTCACATTATATTACAGGAAACAACTGTTGCTCAGCTAGGTACAAAATCTGTTACTATAGCAACAGAACAAATATTGACGAAACAAATGGACGGATAGAATGACATCACAATGCTGTTGTAAATTGACATTGTAACAAAGATATACATTGTAATGGTATTTTAAATCTGCCATTTTAATATCAGTAAATATCGTAGAAACACACAGATAAATCTGATTTGAACAGAAAGCAACATAATAAAGAACACTCAACAGAGTGAAACTTTCCTCAGACTCAAACATCGGATTCTTGGATCATGAAACAAACTTAGACTTTCATTAAAGTAAGGTTCTTATCAAATGTTCATCTGAACTCAAAACTTCATAATTAACAGCATGCTGGTCACATGATCATGCCAAACTGCTCTCATTAGTTTGCACGGTATATGAAAGTGTACTTATCTTAACATATATAAAATTCGACTCGGTCAGCGCAGATACACTATTTGGAGTAATCATGATTTACAGGTTTTTTCTGAGTATGATAGCGATAATTTCATAGTTTAAATAAATCAGAGTGATTGCTTTTGAGTCAAAGATGTTAAAATAGGAATCCTGCTAAGATAAATACACATACAATATATGTCATCACCTTCATGCAGAAATTCCTGTAGTAAGTTGTTTTATTTTCATATCTGTACATTTTTCAACACTAAAAGATTCACTGATATAGAATCACATTTCAGATCAGTTTAAAGTTCATTATTCATTAGCATGGGTTACAAGTCAATAATCAAATTCCTTACAAGTGATTGATAGGTTAATAGTAAACCAGTCAATGCTTGGTAAGATGATGATTGCTGCAGTCTCTAATCCTTCGCTTTCTTTAAGAGACTCATGATGGCCTTGCCCTTTTTCTCCCACACATTAAACTCATCCTTGAACTTTTCAACACTTGGCGGTTCCTCCTGAAGTTGTTGGAGCGTGACGGTGGTGTCGTGTTTTGGGTTGTCACGGAGCCACTTGGACAACTGGATCTGACACTGGTCACTCTCTTTGTTCCGGTTCAGTGATTGTAGTGTGGCAATCAATGTGTCAAAGCAGACATGGACCCACTTCAAATACACTCCACAGTCTAGTAAAATAAAAAAACATACACTTAGAATCAATAAAACAAGAGGCCCACAGGCCTTATCGGTCACCTGAGTATTAGCTAAAAGTATCACTATATTCCCAAGGGCTATAAAATCTAGAAAAAAATTCCTGCTCTGAATATCTAAGCTAAATCCTAATATTCAGCAACAGTATAAAATGAGGTGTGTTCTTAAAACTTCACTGCCCTCAAAAGAGCATATATACTGATGAAAGGCTTTATATAATAGGATACATGTATTAATATTAAACGATATGACTAATTTGGACCCATCCTAGATTCAAAACCCCAGGGTTGTGAAATTCACCATTTTTTGTACATCATTTTCTGCTATTCCTATATATGCATTTAGTTTTTATACTGTATCAGCAAACTTAAAGAAGTCCTTCAAATCAATAATCACTATAATTATTTTGACTCCACTCTGAAACAAAACCCTTACCTCCTTGGATCATGAAATTTACAGTTTTGGTAAAGGACTACCTATTCCTTCAATCTAGTATCAGTAGCATTAAATCAGAAACCATGCATTTACATGTTTTGCACATACCAAGTTTGGCCTCGCCCTGGAGTCAGAACCTCTACCCCCGGGGTCATGAAAGCTACAATTTTGGTAGAGGCCTTCCTGCTCTATATCATTGCATTTAGTTTTTCTTAAAGATATGCAGTTGTAGAGAAGAATTTTTTTAATAATAAATCAATTTTTGGCAGTTATTGCCCTGCCCCTAAGGCCCTGGAGGTGCAGGAGTCCTGAAATTTAAAATTTATGTTCCTTGTCCCAAAGATGCTTCATACCAAATTTGAAAGGAATTGGAATGGCGGTTATCAAGAAGTTGAAAATGTTCAATTGTCAACGCACGACAGACAACGGCGTACGCAGGCCAATTGCAATAGGTCACTGAGTTTACTCAGGTGATCTAATAAAATGCATACACTTAAATACACTCCACAATCTGACAAAGGAAAAGCACTCCACAGTCTTACAAAAGGAAAAGCACTCCACACTACCACAGTCTGACAAATGGAAAAGCATACACAATATTTGGACAGACATCCAGAAAAACTTGAATTTCAAACGCACACTCCATGCTTATTGAATGAACTGCACATAATGTATGAAGCATTTAGGTACATTTACTGTACAAATAACTTATTATGTTTAATTGGTTATGTGAAAATATTGCTTTATGCATTTGTATGAGCTAGCAGATATTTCACATATTTCAGAGACAATAAAGGACAACATGTATAAATTGCTTGGGCCTAATTCAGCTCCTTATGGATGGAAACATTCAAGTGATGTATCTGAGATTGGAAATGTACATTTTTCAAATGCTAATTCGTGCGACAAAATCATGAGTATGCAAACCACAAATTTCAACCCCCCCCCCCTCTTTTTCCCCAAAATAAAATGGCATTTGAAGTGAAGTATCGTATTGTCTGTGGTAATTTTTGGACAGAAAATAAAAGTTTTTAAAGCATTTTTTTTTTCATTTCAAAATGACTGTATACAAGAATACTAGTAGACTGTAGTATTTCTAATAACGTGAAAAATACACAATATGCAGTGACAAAATCTTGTTCAATGTCCAATATTACAAAGAGAGAGAGAGAGGGGGAGAGGGCACATACAATGCACTTGTACATAATATGAATACTGTAAACCAACTCTTATTTGTGGCTACTTTATTTCGTGATTCACCTGTGGTAAACTGGTTCGCAGTGTGTAATTTTCACAATTGAGCCTTTTTCATTACAGATGACAGATATTCAAGGACCGGTTCGCAATGATAAATATTCGTGCCAATGAGGTTCTCACTAATCACGCAAAATTTTCTTGCACGAGAATAAAAGTTGGTTTAAAGTATATATGTACCTTGGATTGATAAGAGAAAGAGAGACACAGAGAGAGAGTTACCCGGTGCATTGACCACTTGCTGCAGGAATTGGATAGCCTCCCTTGGTTTGTCCATGACCTTGAAGAATGTTCCCAGGGTAGCGTTGGCTAACATCAGGAAGAAGCTGTAACTGGGCTGACAGAGCTTCATGTACAGGACACTCCTCTTCAACATCTCCTCTGCCTGCTGGGTTCTAAAACAAAATTCAATTACATCAATCCTCACCAACTTTACTGTTGTGAAACTCGTGTATGCCAAATCAAGTCTAATATGTGCATAACTACAAGGTAGTTCATCATAAAGTCCTGGTTTATCTATGTCTGCTATGTCTGAAAGTTTACTGGTCAACTCTGAAATGGACCTATTTGTGGAAAACTAAAATCTTACTCATCCAATAGTAGACCTGGTTACTAATATTTTGAAGTAGATCTGTTGAAAATCATATTGACGGATTATGAAGTAGATTTGTTTAAAAATATTGTCTATCTATCATACTAATGGATTATAAAGCAGATCTGTTTAATGATATGGAGTAGACCTGTTTACTGATTTCTAATCTTCCTGGTCCATATTGGACTTGATCTGTTTAAAATATCTGATATGGAGCAGACCTGTGTATGGATATCTGATATCTCAATGGCTCATTTTGAACTAGATCTCTTTACCGATATGGAGAAAACTTAATTGATGATATCTGATATTTTGAACTAGATCTATTTACCGATATGGAGAAAACTTAATTGATGATATCTGATATTTTGAACTAGATCTATTTACTGATATGGAGAAGACTTAATTGATGATATCTGATATTTTGAACTAGATCTATTTACCGATATGGAGAAAACTTAATTGATGATACATGTATATGATATTTTGAATTAGATCTATTTACCGATATGGAGAATACTTAATTGATAATATCTGATATTTTGAACTAGATCTATTTACTGATATGGAAAAGACTTATTGATAATATCTGATATTTTGGACTAGATCTATTTAACGATATGGAGTAAATCTGGTTTTAGATATCTGATATCTTACTGATCCATTTTGGAGTAGATCTGACCCAGCAGCAGACACATCTGTGATGTCCGGAGACTGATTTCTCCGTACGTGGATGAGGCAACCATTAAACCCTGTTTGGCCTCCATCTCAGCTTGTTTCAGTGTCATGTCCTGGGCCTCTTTAGAAGAATGCAGTGCCTTCCACTGGAGTGCTGAGGCTACACAAGAAACAGTGATGCGTTAATTATGCAAATGGACAAGAGTCATCACCTTCCTTTACATAAACATATTTACATCATCATAAACCTTTCCGCTCTAGATAACTACATGTATATCTACATGTTGTCATTTTGAACAATTCATTGCCTTGTGAAAGAGATGCTTAGACTCAGCATGTGATAATTCTGATAAATTATCATATGTGCTCAATTGAGATATCTTATTATAAACCCAATATCTAGACAATAATTGTACAGTAATGAACCTCAAAGTATCACCTCTTACACCCAATATCTAGACAGTTATTTGTACAGTAATGTACCTCTTACACCCAATATCTACAGTTATTTGTACAGTAATGTACCTCTTACACCCAATATCTACAGTTATTTGTACAGTAATGTACCTCTTACACCCAATATCTACAGTTATTTGTACAGTAATGTACCTCTTACACCCAATATCTACAGTTATTTGTACAGTAATGTACCTCTTACACCCAATATCTACAGTTATTTGTACAGTAATGTACCTCTTACACCCAATATCTACACAGTTATTTGTACAGTAATGTACCTCTTACACCCAATATCTACAGTTATTTGTACAGTAATGTACCTCTTACACCCAATATCTACACAGTTATTTGTACAGTAATGTACCTCTTACACCCAATATCTACAGTTATTTGTACAGTAATGTACCTCTTACACCCAATATCTACACAGTTATTTGTACAGTAATGTACCTCTTACACCCAATATCTACAGTTATTTGTACAGTAATGTACCTCTTACACCTAATATCTACACAGTTATTCCTTCAGTGCTAAGATGCATCTCATAGTATTATCTCGTGTTTCTAATATCTACATGGTTATTCCGTCATTAGATGAACATCTGTAATAAGCAATCAGCCAGGCTGACACTGACCTGAGGTGTGAAGGAACATGGCCATCATTCCGTGGTACTGGTCAGGGAGCTGACTTCGAGCAATCCTTAAGGCCTCGGTGGCATGGTGGTAGTAAGCCAGGTCCTCAAAGTCCTGAAGGACTAGCAGGGCCTTACAAACAGCCCTGTGAGCCAGGGCCACATCGATCGTCTCGCAGTTATACGTTTTCTGGGCAGTCCTCAAAGTGTACTGCAGTGAACAACACATTTAATGAGCTAAAGTCGGATGTATACAAGATCACATCTCTATTTCCAGTGGTAGAGCAGAATCAAGCAGTTAAATAAACCTACCCTGGCGATCTGCAGTCCCTGTTTGTCCTGTTTGAACTCGCTGGAAAAGTGACAGAAGTGGAGAAGGGCCTTGATGTACAGAGGGTGGCTGGTCCCAAAGTGGTGTCTACACAGTACAGGTAAAAAAATCAGAGTGACCCAGGCAGTTCCTCTCCAATACGGATACAAAAAGGGAGACGTTTCTTACATGCTTAGTCATTAATAAAATTTTCTGTATGCATCTTGAGTGACATTATAATGCTTAAATTGTGTCTGGTAATTACAATGTACTCCATAAGACACACAAGGCTAAATCCATGCATCACAGATTAACAATACACCCCTTGCAAAACCTCTCTGGGTTTTTAATGGATTCATAATACATCCTTTGTGGAACCTCTAAGAGTTTTTCCAATTTGGAAAATTGCAGCTTACCTCATCATACTCAATTCTGATTACCGTATAATATATCAGACCTTTTCAATGTTACATCAAAATATAATTTTCATGTTTTATTCATTACATTATAGAATTTTTCAGATTGAGTTTTGTATATTTCTTTGAATCTGTTTATTAAATTTTTCCATTGATAAATTTTCATTACTAATGTAATGAACATGATTAAATACACCCTTTTCCACATCACGTTCCACATCGACCCTTCATCAATATCAAGCCTTCACATTTCAGTCCCTAGCTGATACTGGAGTCTCTGGTTGATATGTGATGTGACATGGAAAAGGATATGTAGTTTTTACACAAAACGACATATAAGATTAGATATTGACATACTTGGCCTGCTGCACTGCTTGAATGGCCAAAGTCTCTGCCCTCTTCACGCTCCATCGAGCACAGTAAGTCATCACTCCAGCACAAAGTGTATTCACAACATCTTCTGGAGACTCCTGACTCATGCTCTGTGGGGGAGAGGATTCATTAATCAAATCATACACAGAGCTACATTACAAAATCCCCTAAAGATTTAAATCCATTTTGGATCCAGACCTACAAACCATTCATAACTACAGTGAAAATTGCCTAATCTGACACCTATGTACACAGCAAAAACTGCCTAATCCGACACTTGTGTATACAGTGAAAACTGTCTAATCTGTCACCAGTGAACAGAGAAAACTGCCTAATCCAACATCTGTGTATACAGAAAAAAACTGATTAATCTGACACCTGTGTATACAGTGAAAACTGCTTAATCTGACACATGTGAACAATGGAAACTGCCTAGTCTGACACCTGTGTATATAATGAAAACTGCCTAATCCAACACCTATGTATACAGTGAAAACTGCATAATCTGACACCTGTATAGTCCGTTTCACAGGATATTCCAGTTCTCCTTTCTCAATTTCATATTTTCATTGTTTGTTACACAGTTTATTCCAACACACTGTGTATTCTGACAAAAATTTGTCTTCCAGTGTACCGTATATACTCGGCTATAAGTCGGATTTTCGGGAGTCAATTTTTGGTCCAAAACTCTATGTCCGACTTATAGGCGCGTCCTAAGAAGATTGGTATTTTTCTAGGCGGCATAATGTAGTGTTTTTTAAACAACTCCGATGATTATCATGGACTACCACACAAATGATTATTGTTCACAAATATCTAGACATATTGTATTGTTTATGTATTTCAAAATTATGTATAAAGTACAAGTATTTACATATTTTTATCTTGTTAAAAATTATTTACATACCAATAACTAATACTTTCAATTCAACTAATCTATCGTTTATCGGTAAAATTGAATTACGAAACCGATTTAATATTGAAATATTCATATGTATACCGGCTGAAATATATTTCATAAAAGATTGAATATTTGTTAACAGATAATTTAGATCATCATTCTTGACCCTTAAAAACTCTATTGTTGATACATTGAATTATACTGGAACCCCACAATAACTGTGAGGCTTGTGCCACTAAGTAAACATGATGTCAGGTACTGGTAATTAGGAGACCATAATTGCATAGGTAAACAAGGGATCATTGTCCATAATAGATCAAGGTTGTGTTTAAACTCCAAACAGATATGGCTTGGATATTAAGCACCTCATAATTATTAATTTCTCAAAATATTTTTTGAAACATAGGTAAAAACACTAGAGCATTGACTTGAAATTGTCAACCGATTCTGACAAAAATTTGTACCGACTTATAAGCGGGTCAATGGCAAATTCCTACAAAATAACCTTAAAAAATACAACCGACTTATAGGCGGACCGACTTATAGGCGAGTATATACAGTATGTCAGATTAGACAGGTTTCACTGTATTTTCATTATTTTACTTTACTTTGCCTTCTCCATCAATATTTTGATTTAGAGAGATGCAATAAATTTTGTTGCGAGCACTGAACTGAAGGTACAGTGGTATAATGATTTTACACAGGTTGCGAGTTCAATACTTACATATAGAGTTGTGCTTCAGTCATACAGACCTTGAAAATGTACACTATTTTGTTCAAGAAAGAATGAAGTGGGCCCTAAAAAGTGCTGAAGTAGTCCTGATTATCTTAATTTGATGGGAAATTCTTGAATAGGAATTAAAACTATCTACAGAGAGGATGAATTCACAGAAACATAAATAGTGAATTTATTAATCCACAATAATTCACGACATGAAATAAAGGAAATCAATTCATGTTATTTTATATATGGAATAGGATTTTCCAGTCAGCCCTTCACACTGAGCTATAAAATGTTGGGGGGATTAACTTAAGTCTTGAATTTAAATCACTATTAACAACATATCCTTTGTGTGCATTTTTTGCACTAGTTCCATATGTGAATTCGCATTATAGGAATTGTAATAGAAACAAGCTTGTTCATTTAAAATGCAAGTACAGTGTGATTCCTTATCCTGGAGAAAGACTAGATAGAATGGACTGCAGGTTTCCTTAATTATTGTTTCCATTATTAATGTTATTAGAACAGACAAGGAATAATTTATCACCATTAATTACAGCAATTTCCTCCCTTTAATTAAGTAACAGTATTTGGTTTCTGTGAGATTGTCTCTTAGTGAAAAGAAAATCAGATTCATACATTTCCATAGCAACAAATTATCAATTATATTAAACATGATCGATTAACAATTTAAAGGAATATAAGAATTTTATACATTAAAAAAGATTTATTAATCCTTATAGATGCATCTTTTAAAAGTACAAGTAAAACATAGTAAATTTCTCTTCATTAAAAGACTTAAATTAGCATTCTGCCTTTCTCAAAAACTTAAAAGTGTTCTCTGTCTTCTACAGTTTCAACATTAAACAACACGTCCTCTTTCTCCCCAAAAAAGCCTAAAACTGTAATTTAGAGGTGCTCTCTGTCCTCTATACTTCCACCCCACCCCACCCCCCCTTACAAAAAGTGTTTTCTATCTTTTACAGTTCCATCCCTAAAGGCCCAACACACACAAAACCTGTTAGTGTAATTCAGAAGTGTTTTCTGTCTTTTACACTAATAAAACAAAATCTAACCTTGATAGCTTTCTGAACCCATCCAAAGGAAGCATTGGCCGATCCATACTCCAACATTAGGGTGGACATCTCCACATAGAACGCAGTCTTATCCAGAATATCCTGACCAAACGACATCATGGAAATCTGCCATTCCATCTCATTCACCAAGCCATAAGCATTCTGAGTCTTCCTAAAGTCGTAATTTAGGTTCCTAAAATGCATTAGTTTGATGAAGCCTTTGTATTTGGTCACCCATGAGTCGATGTTGTGAGAAAGGTTCAGTACGGCCAACAGAATTGTCATGATTCCCTCTGCTTGTTGGAAATAGCCGTATTTACCAAGGAAATCCAGGAGAGCGAAGCCGATCTTCATGGCTGACTGAGTGGCGTCTGATCCAACTCGACTGATGTCCATTCCCTCCAAAACCGAACCAAATGATTGCACAATGTCGATCAAAAGGTCAACATCAGATCTTTCTAACATCCTCAGATATTTGAAATACATGTGGTGATTTTTTGTGTCAAGTAAAACATCATGTACCGCTTCACACATGCAGAGTTCAAACCCATCTGGGAGCTGTTTTCTTCTGGCTAATACTGCAATGATTTCAAGTTTTCTGACCTTCTCAAACACTAGTCTCTCTTGTTCAAGCTGAGCTTTGTCAAATTTGTCTTGTGAGTTCTCCAGTTCTCTAAACAGATCCTCAGGAACCTGTAGAACAAAGGAAATATTGAAACATATGTATTGAAAAAATTATAGCAAAAATGGTGAATCTAGCTTGTGTTAAAACCTAATTGCAATTTTCTTGAACCCTATGAGTACTATTTGAATCTAAACTTAGTTACGATTACATTAAAGTATTCTAGTTAACTTTCTTCTTTAAAACCTATAACACATGACCCAAATTTTTCAAAGAACTTTTGACTACAAATCAAGAAAGTAGTCAATGAATCTGTAAATTGTTACATCGATATCTTATAAGTATTGTTGTTGGTATATCAGTACAGTATGTAAATGAAAACCACACTCTGTGTACAAAGTAATTTATCTATAAAAATCAGCTAAACACAGAGGCAAGGCATACATTCATTATAGTTCTTGAATATCTATTAGACTTGAAGATTCAACAACATCGTCTCCAAACCTGTAGAAGTGATCGGAAGTTGTCTGGTGTTGCTACCCACTGTTGGAAAAAGCCCTTGACCAGCGTCATGGTCTGTGGCTTGTCATGGCTGAGCGAAACCTTGTCGTCTTTCTCAGGAGCATTGTCCCTGGCTCCTTTTTCCATCATCAGTTCTTCCTCCTCTGTCCTCCTCTTGTAATTCGTTCCCCTGCTCTTCTGCTGTTCCGATTTGGAGATTTCTGGCAGTGGTTCATAGCGAGGCAGTTTTAATGAATTTATGGAGCTATTCATGCTGAACTTTGAAGACTGAGACATTGGGCGGTGGATGACGGTATTGTCGAGGAACTCCACCAGCGACCGATATCGCTTCTTTGTCTCGGCATTGGCATCCTCAGGTGACAAGATTGATTGTCGAAATATGTTATACCAGTCTGGTACATGTGTTTTGGTTGTTATAATGTCCACAAGTCGCCTTGATTTATCTGCTGGTGTTGTCCCTTTGTCTATGCGTTCACGGTCGAACTCCGATATTAGGCCTGTCTGCAGTAAATAGTTGATTATGTGTTCAGATCTTAGTTCCTGCACCAGAGCTATTCTATTGATCCTCAAACGCATTATGTTCTGTCGGTCAACCCCCGACTCACTGTGCAAGGACTCTGTCATCCTACATTTATACAAAAGAGAATTTAATCCTCCCAATCATGTGCTGCATGGGCACTTATTACAATCATGTCATGCAACATGCAGCAAGAGGAAAAATGTTGAATATATGATATGTAAATATATGATGGCTGAGTTGGACTTTCAACGAACCAGCTGCCATGAAGATATACATAAATCAACAGTCAGTAGTGAACTTAATCTAATTAAAATTGGCTGTTTTCAATCCACTAACGCCTCTGGTAGCGGATTCAGAACAGCTAATTTTTAATTACATTGGCAATAAATTGTACTCGGAGTAATTCTCATAACAAAAGTCAACAAAGACCGGACTTTTTTTAAAAACATTGTTATATTTAGCTTGTTGTTTGAAATTCAGTGGGAAATTATTTTGTAAACAATCAAGCACCTGCAAGCGACCCTAGCAACCATACATATTCAATGTGCTAACACATTTTCATTTAATATATCTCCAACTTAATTGATTTAAAGAATCTAAATATATAAATACTAAATGCTTACATTGTGCTATAGAGATGTTATTCAATGTTCCACCTGCAAACTTCAAAACATTTCGGAGGGTTGCCGAGATGAAAGATTGTCTGTTACACGCGCGTTTTTTGCCGGAAGTGAAACAGAAAATCGTAACACGCGCGTTTAAGCATTTTGACAGACGAAAACATGCTTCCTTTAATACGAAATACATCGAAGGTAAAATATCAATTTAAAACTCACGATTGTTTTCATCTATGTAAAAACATGCAGAGATAAAGAGCCACTCAGCTTCCGAAAATGTTTACGTGAACTCACAAAATTCATTCATCGCACGACACTTTATTTTGTAATCTTTAAATTTGCATAACCTTTTAAAAGTAGTTGTTTCAAGGGGGTATGTGTAGTGTTCTCAGATGAATTAAGACGAGACATTTCAGGGTCCTCGTCGAATTTAAAGGACTGGAGTAAATGCAACAAACCAGACCGAGATTAGAACCCGGGCCCCTTGAATTTTAAGTCGGGTGCTCTACCAATTGTACAGTACAAGGTTAACCACAGCGTTCCCCACCAACATGTCATTTACTCTCAGAGAAACCTACAACCTAATTAACATATTCATACCCTGACAGACATTTCACCTGTCAGTTGTAGGGGCTGGTCTACAGCACCAAATGTAACGGAGAGAATGCATTGACTAGACCGGAATTCGAACACGGGCCCCCTAATTGCTCACCAACTGAACTATATAAAGCCCTGTTCTAAACCCATTTGACCACTACACAGGCATTACATAACATTTCAAAATATGCACTGGGTTAGCATATAATATATGCATGTTTGAGACTTTTTGATTCTCACGTACATGTATGTATAGAAAGTATTCTTTCAAGTTTGAAATTTATGCAAGAAAAGAACAAACTCAGGATTTTACCATTTAATTATGCTTTAGTCTATCTAATCTTTTGTGCTTTACATGTTTCAGAAATGGTCTTATTCAGACACTATGGTCAAAGGTGGATTAATAAAAGTCTGATTCTAAACATTTCAGATCATCTGTCAGCAGTTACTCCGACCAGTAGGATGTCGATTTTACCGAGTCCCCATCGTCATAGAGAAAGGCGAAGGTGGAGAGAGAGCGTATGACATCTACTCTAGACTTCTAATCAGCCGGATAGTGTGCGTGTTTGGTCCGGTAGGTCTCGACTATAGTCAGCATTGAAAACACAAGTTTCCTAACCATAACATAAGCATTGTAATACTTCTCAACCAGTGATTTCAGACAGCATAGTTTTAGATCCAGACTGCACAAACAGCCCCATTGAAATGCTTAAATCTTTGCATGAAGCGTTGCAATTTAAATCTTCAGGGTTGTACCTTTGCACCACATGGTGGGCACCCCAATTTTTTATGTTCCAGAGGACACTTTAAATCTTGGAATAGTACCTGTAAGTCACATGGTACACCCCTATTAGTAGGTTACGAATCTGACATTTTGAGGAATATTTCTGTTTTATAGGTGACAGAAGACATGGCATCGGCCGTGGTGGCCCAGCTTCTCTTCCTTCAGTTCCAGAACTCCAAGGAACCAATCCACATGTACATAAACTCTCCAGGAGGGATCGTGACTCAGGGACTTGGGATTTATGATACAATGCAGTACATCACCCCTCCTGTGGCGACCTGGTGCCTAGGGCAGGCCTGCAGTATGGGCGCATTTTTACTAGCGGCAGGTGCCCCAGGGATGAGGAAGGCCCTTCCTAACTCCACTATAATGGTCCACCAGCCATCAGGAGGTGCTGGGGTAAGTGAGAGATTACACAGCCAGATATTGTTAGTAGAAAAGGAAGACATTATACAATTTAAAATCATCCATCATCAGGAGGTGCTCGAGTAAGTGAGAGGTAACACAGTCAGATAGTGTGAATAGAGAGGCTACACAGCAAAATTGTATAAATAGTAGTGAAGAAATGATTGTCGCCGACAATCGATTGTCAGTTGTTTTTGGCTCTTCGATAATGATTATATTTTTCATAATTGAATGTCACCTGTACACTAGTTGATAACTAATTCGAGATTCTTCTGACTGTTAACCTCGCTTTTATATCGTGACATGTGCAAGGGAGAGTCAGAGTGAACTCCATTTTGAAAGTGGGTTGCTGCTTTGCCTACCTTTAACAGCTTTATTTCGCGGGTTTACTTTCCAAGACGCAAGGATTCAGTTATCAGATGATTATTCTACAAGTTAATCATGACTAATACTTTGCTATTGCCATGTAAAAAGCTCTTGCACTGACAAATGAAGCATCACTTGACTTAGGGCGCCTCCTAACCATTTGATTTCTTTGCGCATGATGTCAGCACACAAATACACAAAATTCCAATGGGTGTCAAAGTAGTCATGATTAACTTGAATACTCATCCCATAACTGAATCCTATCTAGATTGGCAAAATAAAGTTGTAAAAGGTAGGCAAAGCAGCAACATTAGCGGAATTCCCACTTTTCAATATGGAATCCTCTCTAAATCTCCCCCGCACATGTCTCAATATAAAAGCGGGGTTTACAGTCAGAGGAATCTCGGATTAGTTGATAACTTGATACATATATACATATGAATATCCCAACCCAGGGAAACCAAGTCAGACGTCTGGATTTTTTTCTTTCGTAAAAGTAAAGCCAATCTTGATTTGTGGATAGAGAAAACATATTTCATTCGTTAGGACTAATATCTAGATGTGTGTATGTTGCACATATCCAGGCATAAAACTAAAAAGAAATAACCTAAAAAATAATCAACATTTATTAACAACATGTAAATGCTGATTACATTGATCAATACAGTTCTTTTGATTATCGACTATGAAATTTTTATGATTAAATTTCACCCAAACTTTATATCATAAATGGATTCAAATATTGACCAAATATTATCTGTAAGCATGTAAATTATGGTGCTCTGGAACACATGTTGCCTGCAGATGCCAGACAAAGTGATCCCTATATGTCTGCCTTAGTTTGACAGAAAGACAAAATGATCTCAGCTTTATGGATGACACAAAAATCACTGCAATTACTCTGGTTTTCAGGGACAAGTGACAGACATACAGATTCAGGCAGAGCATTTACAGAAAATGAAACGGAGGCTGAATGAATTGTATGTCCATCACACAAATATGCCGTATGATGTTATAGGTAAGAAGTTTGTATTCTGCTGTTTGTGCTGGGTACTGATTTATTACAACTTTTAGTATATAGTTATACAGATGAATAAGAAATTTCATTTGATTACCTCACTATATATCTATATTGAGATACATTGGAAATTTCAGAACAAATAATGGAACGAGACAAGTACTTAACTCCTCAAGAAGCCAAAGAATATGGACTAATAGATCACGTACAGGAATTATCACAGGTCCCCAGCCTCTCGTCCGACTCCTAGCACTCCAGAACAGTTATGTTTAATGTGTTCCATATTCATATACAAATAAATGCATTTACACTGTACAGTATCTGTAGTGTTCTGATTATATGCATTCCCTGCTGTGGCATTAGAAATTGTTTTATCTCTACAATTCTATAACCACTGTTTACATGCAAGTCTTTAATTACATTCAGATACTTCTTGCAGTAGCCTAGTAGTGAAGAAGGTCGCTTTGTAACAGGGAGGTCCTTGTTTCAATTCTTGGTTCTGATGCAACATCAAACCTGACACATTTAACATACCGATAGGTAGAGACTGTTCTTCCACCAAGCACCTGGCAATAAAAGGGAAAGTCATGGATCTTTCAAATATGACCTTGAAAAAAAAAACCAATGTTCCATATCACATTATTAGATAAAGATCCCTCACTGCTACAGCCTTGACCACCGTGCTTAGGTCAAAATTTGTAACACTTGACCTACCACTGGTGAGGTCTCTACAAGAGTAAAAAATTCTAGGATGGGGCGCAAAATAAGCAAACCAACACTTCTTAATTACATTCATAAATCACATTGATGCTGCTGTGTAAAGTGGAAGAAAAATGGTCTTGAATAAGCCAAGTAATTTCATTTTTATTTGCAACATAATGTAAACAATTTTATAAATAACTTCTGTGCAGTTCAGTTGAACAAAAATTAAATCAATCTACATACTACATCAGTGTGTATACGAGTCTTGTCTGATGATGCACCAAGCCAGATTCTTCTGATTCTGAAGACTTTGATCATTCAAATTTTATTAGTGCAGAATGAATTGTTCGATTTTTTTTTTTTTCATATTAAGACATGCACCATGTTGCTGGTTTTTCTCCTTTTGGTACATAGTTGATGTTAGTCATATGACGTGATACACATGACTTAAAATGACTTGAAGACAAGCTGGCTTTGCTTGGAGTTTGGGACCCTTTGAAAAGTCAGCTTTCTGTTAATGGGCCCTGCAAAACGTTATAGAAGCAGTAAAGTATATTAACCAAACTCAGATTGAATGTAAAAAAAAAAATGGGTGGGAGGGATTGTACCAGTATATTTTACCTGAAGTTTTGTCCAAGCTTTGTAGATCATCAGTGTCCTGAAAAACAAACCAGAGTATAAGGAAATTGATTAAACACAAGAATGTTGAACAAGTTTTTGCTTTTCATACAAACTCTCAATACTTTTCATGTGAGAAATGGCTTTGAAATAAGTTACTTTAAAAGTGGTTTGAAAATTACCACAGTTAACTTTATTTTCTAGAGTATCAAATTGGGTAACTGAACATAAATAGAAAAGATCGACTACTGACAGGTAATTCAAGTACCTGTTGAACTTGTGGCCAGTAATCATTACCTGTTGTGGACAGCAATTATAACCATTGTGGACAGTAATTATTATCTGTTGTGGACAGTAATCATTACCTGTTGTGGACAGTAATCATTACCTGATGTGGACAGTAATCATTACCTGATGTGGACAGTAATCATTACTTGTTGTGGACAGTAATTATTACCTGTTGTGGACAGTGATTATTATCTGTTGTGGACAGTAATTATTACCTGTTGTGGACAGTAATCATTACCTGTTGTGGACAGTAAATATTACCTGTTGTGGACAGTGATTATTACCTGTTGTGGACAGCAATTATAACCGTTGTGGACAGTAATTATTATCTGTTGTGGACAGCAATTATAACCATTGTGGACAGTGATTATTATCTGTTGTGGACAGCAATTATAACCATTGTGGACAGTAATTATTATCTGTTGTGGACATTAATCATTACCTGTTGTGGACAGTAATCATTACCTGATGTGGACAGTAATCATTACCTGATGTGGACAGTAATCATTACTTGTTGTGGACAGTAATTATTACCTGTTGTGGACAGTGATTATTATCTGTTGTGGACAGTAATTATTACCTGTTGTGGACAGTAAATATTACCTGTTGTGGACAGCAATTATAACCGTTGTGGACAGTGATTATTATATGTTGTGGACAGCAATTATAACCATTGTGGACAGTAATTATTATCTGTTGTGGACAGTAATCATTACCTGTTGTGGACAGTAATTATTATCTGTTGTGGACAGTAATCATTACCTGATGTGGACAGTAATCATTACTTGTTGTGGACAGTAATCATTACTTGTTGTGGACAGTAATTATTACCTGTTGTGGACAGTAATTATTACCTGTTGTGGACAGTAATCATTACCTGTTGTGGACAGTAATTATTATCTGTTGTGGACAGTAATCATTACCTGATGTGGACAGTAATCATTACTTGTTGTGGACAGTAATTATTACCTGTTGTGGACAGTGATTATTATCTGTTGTGGACAGTAATTATTACCTGTTGTGGACAGTAATCATTACCTGTTGTGGACAGTAAATATTACCTGTTGTGGACAGTGATTATTACCTGTTGTGGACAGCAATTATAACCATTGTGGACAGTAATTATTATCTGTTGTGGACAGTCATTATTACCTGTTGTGGACAGTAATTATTACCTGTTGTGGACAGTAATCATTACATGTTGTGGCCAGTAATTATTACCTGTTGTGGCCAGTGATTATTACCTGTTGTGGACAGCAATTATAACCGTTGTGGACAGTGATTATTATCTGTTGTGGACAGTAATTATTACATGTTGTGGACAGTAATCATTACCTGTTGTGGACAGTAATTATTACCTGTTGTGGACAGTAATCATTACATGTTGTGGACAGTAATCATTACATGTTGTGGACAGTAAATATTACCTGTTGCGGATAATAGTTGTACTCTATGTCCATTGGTGGTGAATCATAACCTGGCCATCGCTTTACCCGCTCTCCCGCCAATCGATTCTCTTGGTCACAATCGAAAGGGAGATAACTCTGGCTCACAGATTGTGACAAACAATTCTGGTTGGTCAATTTACATCTGTTTGACTGTGTGAGTCCCTTTCCATTCCATGATTTTGTACTAGGTGTGTTGGGACCTCTACTATGACTGTCCTTCCTTTGATGTGGTGTTGTGACTTCTCTCTGATAGTCAGACAACCTTAGGGAACCTTGTGGTTCTCCTGAAATTAGAAAGTCTTTCTTTACAGTTTCAGACACCATTTGGTAGGTGGTGCAGTGTGGGTTTATGATTTGTCTTGGCACCACTTAATGATGGCTTTGACACAAAGAATGTGATGGAGAGGACAAAGTAGAACCTTCATTACCAACAAACTCTGAAATAAACAGTCTTGTATTAAATGTGCCAACTCCATACTCCCATGCTCATAACAAATTATGTATTTTCACACAGATAAGTTACTTATTGGGAGGGGGGGAGGCAACCCTGGATAATCTATTTAAGAGATAATGATAACGTTTTCGTGTATATTTCGGGATAACCTTCGAGGTCGAGAGATGTTTTGAAATATAAAAGCTGAGGCTTTTATATTCCAAACAACATTTCAAGACCAAGGAGGTTATTCTGCAACATACACAAGAACAAGAGCTTTATTTCTATTGTATTACAGCTCAGAAATATACAGCTCATCATTTTCCTGTATAGCTAAGGATTAGGTCACTGTGACGTCATGGCAGTTTCCGAAACAGCCTAAATTGGGTTTTTTTGCTGACGAAAAAGATGAGATGGTAGGGGTATTCTAAATCTATTAAAAATATTTGAAGTATCTAGTTTGATGTTAACAGATTATATCAATGCTTTGTTCAAGAAAAACTTGTCTGTGCATCACCATGTTTACATATGTATCAGCCTCAGAATGCAGATGATTGGTTTATTCTGAATGACAAATGTTCTTAAGTCATTTATGATTTTGTTTTACAACATATATTAATTGATTTTTATGATATTATGAAATTGAATCATTAGTCATCAACTTTATTGTTACATTAGCAAAACTAGAAGTGCAAGCGAGATGTGTATCAATTTTCTAATAATCAGTTAATATGTATGAAGGTATATTGTAGAATACTGACTTCGACATTCCTTTGATCTTTGCAATAACCATGGTAGAGTCTACATTATATATATGTGTATCAGGGGAGGATCCAGGAATTGTGTTGGGGGGGGGGGGGCAACTTTAAGAGGCAGGGGGTCTGAGGGCCGCCTTGAGCTCCTGGATCTTACAGCATTTATAGAGCTTGAAATATGACTCCTATGTAGTCATTTTTACTATTTTCTGTCATTTTTGATAGAGGGAAATCAATAAAATGACACAAATTTGGGGGGTTTTGGAAAAAATGTAAATAAATAAATGTTTATTCGGTATATACATACATACAAACATAAATACGAAGAATAGCCCATCAAAGCTCGAAAGCTTATTTCCAATGGGGTCCTTTGATGCACAGATGTTTGTGCTAGGGGGTTATTTAAGTGGAAGGAAACCCATGTGTCCAAGCGGGCGACCGCCACACCCTCTTACATACAACCACTGCCGATCACAGGAATCAAACTCGAGTTGCAGCGGTGAGAAGCGAGAGCACTACCTCTGCGCTACCCGGACACCCAATAAAAGTAATTCAATAAATCAAAAGATTTTGTTATTTATTACATACTATAGACTCTATAGGTAACACAAGACTTCACAACGTGAGGGTGAACGGTTTGAAATACTTTGGGAGTGAGGGTGAATGGTTTGCCATATGTTGGGAGTGAGGGTGAATAGTTTGCAATACTTTGGGAGTGAGGATGAATGGTTTGCAATACTTTGGGCGTGAGGATGAATGGTTTGCAATACTTTGGGAGTGAGGGTGAGTGGTTTGCAATACTTTGGGAGTGAGGGTGAGTGGTTTGCAATACTTTGGGAGTGAGGATGAATGGTTTGCAATACTTTGGGAGTGAGGATGAATGGTTTGCAATACTTTGGGAGTGAGGGTGAATAGTTTGCAATACTTTGGGAGTGAGGGTGAATATTTTGCAATACTTTGGGAGTGAGGGTGAATAGTTTGCAATACTTTGGGAGTGAGGGTGAATTTGGGAGTGAGGGCAAATGGTTTGCAATACTTTGGGAGTGAGGGTGAATGGTTTGCAATACTTTGAGAGTGAGGGTGAATAGTTTGCAATACTTTGAGAGTGAGGGTGAATAGTTTGCAATACTTTGAGAGTGAGGATGAATGGTTTGCAATACTTTGGGAGTGAGGGTGAATGGTTTGCAATACTTTGAGAGTGAGGGAATGAGATTATCATGAATACGGGATATTGGAACTAGAAAACTTTGGAACTCTTTAGAAAAAGAAGTTACGAAAATTATGCATCACTTGGACAACTCTTGTATACAAAATAGTGAGGCTATGATGACTCATTTCTGATACAAAAATATCTGCTTGGTTTGAAGGTTATTTTTTAGAATGTTGCAAGTGAATGCTGTAGAATGAAAAACATGAATTATTGGATTAAATTTCTGATGTTTCGTAGTGGATTAAACCCCTCCAAAAAGTATATTTCCTCTACTGTATACAGGTATGTGGATATTTGATTAATGAATTTATTTTCTCGAGTCATTAAAACAAACCAACCCCTATGAAATGATATAAATGATCACAATTTATAATTTGCATCGATCTCCAGACATACATGCAGAACATGTAGCCCAGCCCCCCCCCCCCCCCCCCCCGACATGTGATGTACTTATCGTGTTATCATATACAAGGTTTGTTATTAGTAGATGCAAAGATCGATTTATTAGCTGGTCACTTGTTATAGTGGCGATGAAAGGTAGTAGAAATGCAAGGTTGAGTTGATGTATTAGAAATCATACATGTACTGAAGAATACGATTTTGGGGTTTGTGCAGAACTGCTTTTTTTTATTTTTATTTAACGGCATCTTTTTTCTCCATTTGCCCCCTCCCCCTTATTTTTCAAAAATGACGCTAAACGGTGCCTGAACTCACTATATCTAACACTAATTATAAATAAGTGCTTATATACTGAAAGTTGTCCAAATTAATGCAGAAAACGTAATCTTGTTGGGCATACTAAATATTACAACCGCGACGGAATCAAAGACAAAATAATGGTTCCGACATTCTGTATTGTGTGGATATTTCTTGTATGGGAATTAGTATTACATTTTGATTTACACACACTGTACAAACTTACCCGCGATTTGTGGTTGTCAGAGATATTAGTTTTATTTACACACACTGTACAAACTTACCCATGACTTGTGGTTGTCAGAAATTGATGTTGGTTTTATTTTCACACACTGTATAAACTTAATTACCCACAACTTATGTCCGTCAGAAATTGATGTTGGTTTTATTTTCACACACTGTATAAACTTACCCGCGACTTGTGTCTGTCTGAGTGGCCTTGCCAGTCCAATGCTAACTTTCCTGGGTCCAGCTCTGCGAAACATTCTGTCATTTGAAGACAAAACTGCATGCTTCAATAATTGTCGGGTCGTAGCAACAACATTGTCCTGAAAATCCTGACATGTTGGAAGTGAACTGTCAAAGTCTACACTCTCCAGTTGATTGTTTTCTGCACTGGTTTGGAAAGCATCAAGAGTGCAACCCTCTTGATCATGTGTTTTTGAACTACAATCACTGGTATTACAGTTGTACAATTTTTTTCCCATTTGGTTTGGTATAGTAGAATTGCTGTCATTTTTAACCTCTACCTCAGGATCAATGAAATCATATTGATCATGTGTTTTTGAACTACAATCACTGGTATTACATCTGTACAATTTTTGCAGTTGGTATGGTATAGTAGAATAGGTGTCATTTTTAACCTTTACCTCAGGATCAATGAGATTACAGGCGGATGTTACCTTGTCATCAGTACAAGTTTCTCCTGTCCCACTATCAGCCATCTGTTCCTGAACTTGTCTGTCAACCACTCTTCTGAGTTCCTCCAGGTAACAAATGTTTTCCTCCTTGAGTCCTCTTTGAGCGCGAACAAATTCGTTTGCAGACTTGGAGTGGGCGCTAGTTTGAGAGAGAGGGGTCACCTGATCTTTTTCACGGTTTGAGATCGACTCCCAGCTACTCACACTTTCCTCTGGGAAATTCTTCTGACAACCTTCTCTAAATGTGGAAGGTTCCTCCTCCATGTTTGATGGTGGTGAGAGAGAGGTAGGATCATCAATTTCTTGTGCCACTCCCCCAGCCTCTACTAGAACCTCTGGTGGATTGCTTTCAGACTTGAGCTTCTTCAGACCTTTGTAAAACATCTGTATAGGGAAATAAATCTGAATTCTGCACTGTATGTGTACCTATTTTCACATATGTAAAACTTGGTGCAACCGAAACTGACACAGTATCAAGCATTATCTTGATTTAGTGCAACTCTGTTTTACAATAGTAGATAAATAGAGAACTTCATAATTCAGCATAACCACATTAAAATCAGCATGCTTGCTTCAGTTACAAATGTGCTTAAATATGATTCTAGTTAAAATTGATATACACAAGGTATACAGTTTAATAAAATATACACCAGTCTTTGAAATTAAGCCCGATGACTGAGCCAGTAAAATCTGGGTCAGGCTACCAAAAATTATTGACGTGCAGGCCCAGTGGGCCAGTGCATATTTCCGGTGGGGATTATGATTTTTTGGTATTAAGTTGCAATTCCTGGTAAGAAATCGGTGAAACAACCAGTTCTTACAGAGGAAGAGAAAGTTGGTGCTAAGAAGAAGTGTGAGGAAGCAAAGCGATAAAGAAAATGTCAGCATGTTTGGCAGAAGAACTGGCCTAGCTTGAATACAATAACGGTCTCGTATTTTGCATCTAGTGCGGAAATGAAAATGTTGCAAATTGTAGGTTCGTGTCTGGCTCGGATAATTTTAGAATTGATTCTGTAAGTGAACACGAAAATAGTAAATCGCGTAAACATTTTGCCACAATGTAAAAAACATAAGTGGCCACCTCAGACGTTCAGAATGTGTGAGCATTAGTTAACAACCCTATCTTTTACTTTAATTAGGATGGGAGTGATAATGAAGAATTAGAAGAATTAGAATTGGAGGATTCTGTAGAACCTGACTGAAATGACAGAGTTAGAAGTTGAAAGAGACATTGAAATCTTGTCTTAAACTTGTATTGTAATACTCAATAAAAATGTTTAAACTTGAAATTTCGAATCATGTTGAAGCATTCTTACATACCATTTGGGCTAGTAAAATTTAATTTGGGCTACCAAATTTTGCACTTATACTTGCTCGATGGGCTTGTAGTAAAAAATGTTAATTGCAAAGACTGCTACATTATAAAAGTTGGGAGACTTTGTCACATGTTAAAACATTAATCAGTGCTATGGGTTGAATAGCAAAGTTATCTGTTGATCAGATTATGTATGTCTCCTGCATTAATCCAGAGATGAACTGTTCTGCCAGTGTCATTGAAACAGACCTGAATGATTCTCCGTGGAACATTGCAGAAAAGTCTGGACAGCTGAGTTGGGTGAAGGTCCGTGATAGACTGTAGGGATAATATCTGTAGCATCTTCTGAGCACTGAAAACAATAAATGTATTGTAACAGAAATAATCGAAATAGGTCTGAGAAATCATTTAAATTCATGTGGGCCATTTTTTTCATGGTTTTTCAAGATTTTTACAATTTCATGGATCTAGTTTCTGTGTAATGAAACATTATATAAATTGTGTGTTTCATTGTGGTTTGAAATTTATAGAATGGGGTACCCTCAAACTGACAAATATTGAGCCCCCCCCCCCCCCTACCTGAAATCTAATGATTCCACAGTATAAAAAGTATTTTTTCAAGAAATTCTATAGACAAAACAGAAGTGCTTTAGTAAGCATGCCTAAATGTACCACAACACATAATAACAGTACACTATACCAGTGTTACAACACACATAATAACAGTACACTATACCAGTGTTACAACACACATCATAACAGTACACCGTATACCAGTGTTACAACACACATAATAACAGTACACCGTATACCAGTGTTACAGTACACATAATAACAGTACACTATACCAGTGTTACAACACACATAATAACAGTACACCGTATACCAGTGTTACAACACACATAATAACAGTACACTATACCAGTGTTACATCACACATAATAACAGTACACTATACCAGTGTTACAATACACATAATAACAGTACACTATACCAGTGTTACAACACACATAATAACAGTACATTATACCAGTGTTACATCACACATAATAACAGTACACTATACCAGTGTTACAACATACATAATAACAGTACACTATACCAGTGTTACATCACACATAATAACAGTACACTATACCAGTGTTACAACACACATAATAACAGTACACTATACCAGTGTTACATCACACATAATAACAGTACATTATACCAGTGTTACAACACACATAATAACAGTACACTATACCAGTGTTACAACACACATAATAACAGTACACTATACCAGTGTTACATCACACATAATAACAGTACACTATACCAGTGTTACAACACACATAATAACAGTACACTATACCAGTGTTACAACACACATAATAACAGTACACTATACCAGTGTTACAACACACATAATAACAGTACACTATACCAGTGTTACAACATACATAATAACAGTACACTATACCAGTGTTACAACACACATAATAACAGTACACTATACCAGTGTTACAACATACATAATAACAGTACACTATACCAGTGTTACAACACACATAATAACAGTACACTATACCAGTGTTACAACACACATAATAACAGTACACTATACCAGTGTTACAACACACATAATAACAGTACACTATACCAGTGTTACAACACATATAATAACAGTACACCGTATACCAGTGTTACAACACACATAATAACAGTACACTATACCAGTGTTATAACACACATAATAACAGTACACCGTATACCAGTGTTACATCACACATAATAACAGTACACTATACCAATGTTACAACACAAATAATAACAGTACATTATACCAGTGTTACATCACACATAATAACAGTACACTATACCAGTGTTACATCACACATAATAACAGTACACCGTATACCAGTGTTACAGTACACATAATAACAGTACACTATACCAATGTTACAACACAAATAATAACAGTACATTATACCAGTGTTACAACACACATAATAACAGTACACTATACCAGTGTTACATCACACATAATAACAGTACACCGTATACCAGTGTTACAACACACATAATAACAGTACACTATACCAGTGTTACAACACACATAATAACAGTACACCGTATACCAGTGTTACAACACACATAATAACAGTACACTATACCAGTGTTACAACACACATAATAACAGTACACCGTATACCAGTGTTACAACACACATAATAACAGTACACTATACCAGTGTTACAACACACATAATAACAGTACATTATACCAGTGTTACAATACACATAATAACAGTACACTATACCAGTGTTACAACACACATAATAACAGTACACCGTATACCAGTGTTACAACACACATAATAACAGTACACTATACCAGTGTTACAACACACATAATAACAGTACACTATACCAGTGTTACAACACACATAATAACAGTACACTATACCAGTGTTACAACACACATAATAACAGTACATTATACCAGTGTTACAACACACATAATAACAGTACACTATACCAGTGTTACAACACACATAATAACAGTACACTGTATACCAGTGTTACATCACACATAATAACAGTACACTATACCAATGTTACAACACACATAATAACAGTACACTATACCAGTGTTACAACACACATAATAACAGTACACTATACCAGTGTTACATCACACATAATAACAGTACACTATACCAGTGTTACAACACACATAATAACAGTACACTATACCAGTGTTACATCACACATAATAACAGTACACTATACCAGTGTTACAACACACATAATAACAGTACACCGTATACCAGTGTTACAACACACATAATAACAGTACACTATACCAGTGTTACAATACACATAATAACAGTACACTATACCAGTGTTACAACACACATAATAACAGTCCACTATACCAGTGTTACAATACACATAATAACAGTACATTATACCAGTGTTACAATACACATAATAACAGTCCACTATACCAGTGTTACAATACACATAATAACAGTCCACTATACCAGTGTTACATCACACATAATAACAGTACACCATATACCAGTGTTACAATACACATAATAACAGTCCACTATACCAGTGTTACAACACACATAATAACAGTACACTATACCAGTGTTACAACACACATAATAACAGTACATTATACCAGTGTTACAACACACATAATAACAGTACACTATACCAGTGTTACAACACACATAATAACAGTACACCGTATACCAGTGTTACAACACACATAATAACAGTACACTATACCAGTGTTACAACACACATAATAACAGTACACTATACCAGTGTTACAACACACATAATAACAGTACACCGTATACCAGTGTTACAACACACATAATAACAGTACACCGTATACCAGTGTTACAACACACATAATAACAGTACACTATACCAGTGTTACAACACACATAATAACAGTACACCGTATACCAGTGTTACAACACACATAATAACAGTACACTATACCAGTGTTACATCACACATAATAACAGTACACTATACCAGTGTTACAACACACATAATAACAGTACACTATACCAGTGTTACAACATACATAATAACAGTACACTATACCAGTGTTACAATACACATAATAACAGTACACTATACCAGTGTTACAACACACATAATAACAGTACACCGTATACCAGTGTTACAACACACATAATAACAGTACACTATACCAGTGTTACAACACACATAATAACAGTACACTGTATACCAGTGTTACATCACACATAATAACAGTACACTATACCAATGTTACAACACACATAATAACAGTACACTATACCAGTGTTACAACACACATAATAACAGTACACTATACCAGTGTTACAACACACATAATAACAGTACACTATACCAGTGTTACAACACACATTATAACAGTACACTATACCAGTGTTACATCACACATAATAACAGTACACTATACCAGTGTTACATCACACATAATAACAGTACACCGTATACCAGTGTTACAACACACATAATAACAGTACACTATACCAGTGTTACATCACACATAATAACAGTACACTATACCAGTGTTACATCACACATAATAACAGTACACTATACCAGTGTTACAACATACATAATAACAGTACACCGTATACCAGTGTTACAACACACATAATAACAGTACACTATACCAGTGTTACAACACACATAATAACAGTACACTATACCAGTGTTACATCACACATAATAACAGTACACTATACCAGTGTTACAACACACATAATAACAGTACACTATACCAGTGTTACAACACACATAATAACAGTACACTATACCAGTGTTACAACACACATAATAACAGTACACTATACCAGTGTTACAACACACATAATAACAGTACACTATACCAATGTTACAACACACATCATAACAGTACACCGTATACCAGTGTTACAACACACATAATAACAGTACACTATACCAGTGTTACATCACAAATAATAACAGTACATTATACCAGTGTTACATCACACATAATAACAGTACATTATACCAGTGTTACAACACACATAATAACAGTACACCGTATACCAGTGTTACAACATACATAATAACAGTACACTATACCAGTGTTACAGTACACATAATAACAGTACACTATACCAGTGTTACAACACACATAATAACAGTACACCGTATACCAGTGTTACAACACACATAATAACAGTACACCGTATACCAGTGTTACAACACACATAATAACAGTACACTATACCAGTGTTACAACACACATAATAACAGTACACTATACCAATGTTACAACACACATAATAACAGTACACTATACCAGTGTTACATCACACATAATAACAGTACACTATACCAGTGTTACATCACACATAATAACAGTACACTATACCAGTGTTACAGTACACATAATAACAGTACACTATACCAGTGTTACATCACACATAATAACAGTACACTGTATACCAGTGTTACAACACACATAATAACAGTACACTATACCAGTGTTACATCACACATAATAACAGTACACTATACCAGTGTTACAGTACACATAATAACAGTACACTATACCAGTGTTACATCACACATAATAACAGTACACTGTATACCAGTGTTACAACACACATAATAACAGTACACTATACCAGTGTTACAACACACATAATAACAGTACACTATACCAGTGTTACAACACACATAATAACAGTACACTATACCAGTGTTACAGTACACATAATAACAGTACACTATACCAGTGTTACAGTACACATAATAACAGTACACTATACCAGTGTTACAACACACATAATAACAGTACACCGTATACCAGTGTTACAACACACATAATAACAGTACACTATACCAGTGTTACAGTACACATAATAACAGTACACTATACCAGTGTTACAGTACACATAATAACAGTACACTATACCAGTGTTACAACACACATAATAACAGTACACCGTATACCAGTGTTACAACACACATAATAACAGTACACTATACCAGTGTTACAACACACATAATAACAGTACACTATACCAGTGTTACAACACACATAATAACAGTACACTATACCAGTGTTACATCACACATAATAACAGTACACTATACCAGTGTTACAACACACATAATAACAGTACACTATACCAGTGTT